>NW_013671175.1:46948-48665 GCF_000517525.1 Limulus polyphemus
AATTTTGTACATACATTTGACTTCTTTTGAATATATCATTTGTCCATTTATTGTTCAAATTTATCGCCAACAAGTCACAGACACCATCTCTAGAAGAATTCCAGCCCACTCATACACAAAAACCCCGACAAGCACACACTATGAAAAGAGAAAAAAACACAGTTTTTACCTGGTGTTTCTCATAAGCATAGTGCAGAAAATGTTTCGATTTGATGAAGTTGAAATATTCATAAGTAGGAGAAATTATTAGTAGCATATGAAATTTTCAGGTAATGGCTTAGATATCATAACACAATTTGCAACTGAAAGAAAGTCCCTAAGGAAAGGCAAAGAAAGTATTGGCAAAGATTAATGGTCAAAAGTGAGGTTGGCATCACCTAAAGTGAGTCAGCTTGACTCTGTGGGGACTGTTTGCTGTCTCAACTCCATTCTTTCCTATTGAATCAGGTGCTGTCTATGTGTAAATAGTAAAAGGATGAGTCTGGGGCAGAAAGAGTAGAGTGTGTTCTCTGGTTTCTGACAGGACAACAGAGTGAAACACAATCACAAGTACGAATTTGATGACGAGGAACCCACTTTGAGACTAATAATGGCTGGAGACGGCTTGAATGGGTAATGAAGAAAAACTTTAATATAAGTTTAACATAACAGCAAATGTACAACGTTTCGACAAGGTTTTGTCATCATCAGGTACCCACATTCTATTGTAGTTACCTGTGATTAAAGTCTGTTGGTTGATGTAATGGATTTCTTCTTTCTGTAGTTGGAGGATGTTTGAGGTAGAGGTGATCTGTTATTCTTTTATGTAGCGGGTAACTAGTCTTCTGGCTAGATCTTCTAAACACGCCTTGAACTCTAGGCATGGAGTTGTTTTGTGGTTGACGGTAAAGTTGAGGCCTTTGTTTGGAAGTTGAAGTTCTGTGTCGTTGAGTGTCCGGTCAGATCTGTTGGTTACAAGTGTTGCGTCAGCGAGATCACGTGACTAGTGTCACGCCCCCTGCTTTCTGGAAACATCTTGTACCTTCGTGAATTGTCGGGAGATTACTAGATACAGGGTAGTCTGGTATATATAAGAGGGTGACAACGTGACGGTACAATAATGTGTGTGTAGATAGTGTGTAACTGATCTGCAGTCAGCGAGTATTATTGAAGTTGAGCACGTTCGTCGTTATAGCGTTTGTTTTAGCGCGAATGTTGAAATCAAGTGTATCGTGAAGTTATATTCAGAAAGAATAAACCAGTTTTATTAAGTAAGGACTTGTGTCGCTAAAGTTTCGTCGGAACGAAGTTACGGAAAGTTAATTAACAAACGGAGACGTAACACAAGGTTAGGCTGAGCTGCATTGTTATGTTTCACTTCACGTTGTTGTAGTTTCCTTAGTTGATCTAGTTTCTTATTGTGTATAGACTTCTTTTTTTGATTCAGCAATGAGTTGGTTTGGTTGATAGCACGTTGTATATTGCCGTAATCATTTGGTTTGAGGTAGCAGGCTAGTTGGTGGTCTATTTCTGTTTGAGTTTTTGTAAGTAGTCCAGTTCTTGATATTTGGAATTCAGGGTTGCTTTTGGGAGTTTTTTCTACATGTTTTGGATAATACCTGAAAACTGGTTTAAGTTTTTCGATAACTTGACCTTCACAAATTTAGGAATTAGCTTTTCAGAGCGGCACTATCTTAGGAAGGAAATATCCGATAAAAAGAAATTCAAAGCCATCCCA
>NW_013671175.1:49309-50981 GCF_000517525.1 Limulus polyphemus
GAAGATAAGATAGTTAACTACAGATATATATATATATATATATATATTAAACATATATACCGTTGTAGATACAATGTTTCGGGCAATGCCCTTCATCAGGTATCTCTAACTGAACAGGACAAGTTACACTTGACTAATACCCAGGAGCAGGTTAAGGCAGAGGCTATTGTGGTTGTAGTCCCAGGCCCGGGGTCAAGAAAGGTCCATTATGAGATTTAGTTTTTCGCCTTAGTCTTTAGTCGTGTTTACAATATGCTTAGTAGAAAAATTTAGCCCTAGGCCTGTCTGACCCTCAACCTGCTCCTGCTAATACCTCTCACCATAGTCCATGTTCATAACTATGTGTTACGACTTCCATTAAACTTAGCACTCAGTTAAACATTTTACAAGTTAAAATTCAGTCAACCTTACATATGATTCTGGATTTTTGGTATATAAGGTCAAGTTTAAGCCACTGTCAGTCACTCTTTTACTGAGTAGCCAGTGGTTATCCTAACCTTGCCAGTTAACTGTGATTCATCTCCAAAGCCTTGTTAGCTTTATTTCTTCTAGCTACAAAACTACTTATACAGTGAGTGTCCTGAAAGAACCAAACAGACTGAGGGAACCAACCTGACTTTCACCATGGCCAAATCAATGGGTAATGGTGCATCTTATACAGAAGAGCTCATTACATCTGTGAATAGGCTGGATTTATTGTCATCAGGGGCTGAGCAGTCACTGTCAACTGCAGAAGACTTAATTGAACTAAGCCTGAAAGCTCTCCCTGTACAGAATCATTACCGCTGTTAACTCTAAAGGAACCTAGCCTACAAGCTGTCCAAGTAGGTAAAGTCTGAAGAGCAAGATTACCCAGTAACCTGTAAATTCAGAGAATATATTATTGTTTGATCCAATCAGCCATGTGGATCACACAAATACATTGGAATATTCAACAAACAATTTATTGAGTTGATTTTACTCTGTTGTGTCTAGATTGTTTGTTTAATTCTCTACTTATGACCTCAGATGTATTGGTAGCCAAATACTTGCCTTTGGTAGTAGTGTGGAGGACACAACCTTAATGGACCACTAGCATCAGTTACTTCCACTTCAGTTACAATGCCTATAACAAATTAAGTGTCCAGCCGGATAGCTGATTACCAATAATTGTAAAATAACACTGTTAACTGTCTGAGCTAATACTGCCTACTTTCTGGAGAATAAACAGGATATTTAATGGGTGGCTTTTATAACCCATGTTTCCAGGCTCGATTTGACCTGCATTGGATGACTTTCTTGTGAAACATCAGCTCAACTGTTGCACAGACAAAACAGATGGATAAGTTCCACAGTTTATCCATCTGAAGGATTCCAATTCAAGCTCCAAGGCTGTAGACGACTACCCTAATTTTGTGAGCTGGAAATTCACCTCTCCTCTACTGTATAGCTTATCTTCATTTACCAGAATGAAGTCAATATCCATTGGCCAGAGTGGTGATCTTATCTGTAGGGCTTAATAGATAGAGAGGTCCACTATGGTCCTTGCTGTTTCTGCATGAACTAGGAGCTCAACCTCTCACCCTTTTAATGGCTGGAGACGGCTTAAATGGGTAATGAAGAAAAACTTTAATATAAGTTTAACATGACAGCAAATGTACAACGTTTCGACAAGGTTTTGTCATCATCAGGT
>NW_013671175.1:51070-55162 GCF_000517525.1 Limulus polyphemus
ACCTGATGATGACAAAACCTTGTCGAAACGTTGTACATTTGCTGTCATGTTAAACTTATATTAAAGTTTTTCTTCATTACCCATTTAAGCCGTCTCCAGCCATTATTAGTCTCAAAGTGGGTTCCTCGTCATCGAACTCTCACCCTTTTACTATCACAAGTATGTATAAAGATCCACCCAGGATTAGCACTAACATGTTTGGTGCAAGCATATTCTTATGCTCTCACAAGCTGGTGATTAGATCCAACTTGAGTTCCATCACTTTTATGGAAGAGTTACCACAGCATCCACCAATAAACTTGGTTACTTTGTTGATTAGCAAAATACTGCATCCTAGGTTGGTTGACATCTAATAAACCAATAACTGAAACTGATAGTCTTGCTGTCATTGTTGCTCAGCAAAGTATGAGAAATGTCTCTATCAATGCCACACTAATCTACAAGCAAATTAGATGACATTCAGGCAGAGATATTAGCATTTCCTGCAGCATATATCCAGGTGCATGCCTTGCTGCAGCATGTATCACATGGGCAGATATGAATAATCCAGTCCACTCGCTACAATCTAGTGTGGTTGCATTGTATTGTTGAGATTGTAGCTGGCTAGTTAACCCTCAGTCGTGGTCTAACTCAACGCGATAGAGGTGCATGAATAGGTTGATCCTCCTGCATGATAGCCATGACAGCTGTCACTCTAGGCTTTTCCTGTGTAACAAATGGCCCGAAGTTACCAATTCATAGAGGGTCATGACATAAACTTCCTCAGTTAGGGTAGGAATGTCCTTCACACCCAGGTTTTACCTCATAGCTTCACTGGAAAGCCCTTCAATGAATTTGTACATTGGTATATCCTCTCAAGGCCTGTCATTGTCTGGTAGGCCTACCCTTGCAAAGGATGCAGATCATATGTGTAGGCAGTTAGTCCGTTGGTGCCAGTCCTCTTCTGAGCTTTGAATATGAATTGATCAATAGCCTGACTCACTAATGGATCAAATCAATGACTGTCTCTGAGTCTTCTTGTTGCTTGCCATCAAGGTGTTCAATGGCATCTAGCACTGAATTTAAGTTCAAAATCAGGCATTGGACAACTAAAATGCTTTAGTAAATGATCCAAATCTTATTTTGCCATTCATTTAAACATCAAGGGCAAAATCTGTTTGACCTTGTTCTCATGAACCTGTAATACTGGCCAAAACTACTCTCTTGCAGATTCTCTACAAAAGCCTGGTTAAGATGCCACTAGTGTCTTGAGTGTAAGGTGATTGTCATACTCAAGAACACAGTACTTGGATGAGTAATCAGTTCCAGGTTCATGGTAGCAGGGCAACAAGCTATTTACTGTAACTCATCTTATGGCCTTGTACAATCCCAGGTGTCATCACAAACCATGGTTGACATATTGGATTGTCTCTCAGCTTATAGAGGCTCACTGCCCTTTGGTTTGGGGTTCTCCTGCCAGGTGTAGGTAGTCCACCAGTGACACATACAAACCTTCTCAGCTGATCATCTGCGGTCTGTACCACAGTTGGGGCTGAGGTGCACTGTATGATGGCCTGAGAGTTCTTTATAGACCTCTCTAAATTGTCTCAGATCCAAAAGATGGCAATCTATCTCAAATATTATCAGTCATTCTTGCTTCTCTTGAGCCCTGAGTGATCTTCAAAGAGAAGTTTCTATCCACTGATGTGAGCGCTACAGGTATCAGCAGATCTTGAGTCTGTGGTTTTATATTGATCAAAGTCATGGACCTTTACTGCATGGTTGAAAGATGCATGTCCAGGAGAGAACTTCGCCTAGACTTGATACCTGTTTCATATAACCTTTTCTCTTTAGTGGCAATCTCTTTTTCTTAGTATTTCTGTGTCTAGAAAAGCCATTCATTCAGCAAAGCATTAAACTCTTATCAATATAAGAGATAAACCATGGGCTGGTTAATACGTTAACAAAAAAAAGAAAGTCTGCAATAAATCACGTGGTCACAGCACCAAAATTTCTCCTTCCTATCTACTTGAGGTATTCTCAGATAAATATATTTCTGCATAAGTTTCAGATACATCTACTTGACAATGAGAGAACTGGTTAAGAAATTGATGGTGTAATCTCAGTTTTAAAACTCGACTGAGATTTAAGCACTAAGAAATATTGAGACTGGAAACATGTGATATTAAGTGTAAAATTATCTTTATTATGTCACAAAGAAAAACAAAGTGTGAGCATAGACGTTTAGATAATTGTCTCTACTGGATTGTGAATACAACTTCAGCTTTCCATATTTTTAAGATGAATTTTATCTCTTATAATGGCATCACCTTGTGACTAATCACTCTCTCAGTATTCTTCGGCATGAACAATTTGGTCAGCAAAGAACATTACAATCATTGAACTTTTCAACACAGATGACTGACATTACCTTAATATCCCCTTGGGCAGAGTAAATATTATCTGCTTTAGAGAACAAAGGCACAAAGCCTGTCGGAATGACACAGCTTCAATGATTTTTATGGACCACGTATTTATGCCAAAACTGCATATAAACTAATTAAATGAATTTTTTAAAAGCAGGTAGAAAACATATAATGTGTCTGTATGCAACAACTTAATATATTATAAATTCAGAATACCACTTCATTAAAATAGGAAGGTAGAAATGAGTGGTGTATTTATATACCAAACATGCACAAAAACAAGATAATTCCTTGTAAAAAGGTGGCGACAATGGTAATGTGTGAAATGCAACATTACACACCAAATTATACGTGGATGGCGAGGAAGATTGTAACACCAAGAAGATTATGCAAGCTATATTGGATATTCAACATTCTTTTTGCTTTTGTATAATTTCTACTCAGTAATTTATATTTCAGTGTTAAAGCATTTTCTGCTTTTGTGTAAGTGACTTCAATTCTTAAAGTATTGTTGCGTCAACGAAGTCACGTGACTAGTATGACGCCACTTCCTTCTCGAACCTTCGTGAATTGTCGGGAGATAACTAAATTGGGGGTAGTCTGGTATATATAAGATGGTCACAACGTGACGAGGTAATGAGTAATTGAACTGCAGTCAGTGAGTATTGTTGAACTGAGCACGTGAGACGTTCGTTGTTATAGCGTTTGTTATAGCGCGACTGTTGAAATTAAGTGTATCATAAAGTTGTATTCGGAAAGAATAAACCAGTTTTATTAAAGAAAGGACTTGTGTCGCTAAAGTTTCGTCGGAACGAATTTACGGAAAATTAACTAACAAACGGAGACGTAACAAATTGGTGTCAGAGAGTGGGACAGAAAATAAAAAAAAGAAGAAGAAGAAGATGATGGAAACGAGAGGCGAAAAATCCAACTACAGCTTAGCAGATTTGATGGCAGCAATACAAGAACAGCAAAAGAAACAAGAAGAACGAGAAGAGAAATGACAGCAGTTGTTGGAGGAAAAAGAAAATAAACCATAAGAACGAGAAAAGAAACAAGAAGAGAGACAACTATAGTGGCAAGAAAATCTGTAGAGAAAAAAGAAAATAAACAAGAAGAACGAGAAAAGAAACAAGAAGAGAGACAACTATAGTGGCAAGAAAATCTGTGGAGGAAAAAGAAAATAAACAAGAAGAACGAGAAAAGAAAAAAGAAGAGAGACAACAACAGTGGCAAGAAAATCTGCAACAGTAGCAGCTCGAACAACAAAATAAACAAGAGAGATTACAGCAGTTGTTGGAGGAAAAAGAAAAGAAACAAGAAGAGAGACAACAGCAGTTGCAAGAAAACCTGCAACAGTGGCAGCTCGAACAGCAAAATAAACAAGAAGAGAGATTACAGCAGTGGTTGGAGGAAAAAGAAAAGAAACAAGGAGAGAGACTACAACAGTGGCAAGAAGTACAAATGGAAAACATTAGTAAATTTGAAAGCGAATTAGATACATTAAAGGATGATCTATTGTCTTTTACACAAGGGGGATACATTGACCATCGACTTAATCAGCCCCAGACAATGGCAAGCCCTTCCAGACCCCGCAGCTAAACCCTAATGCAAACATCTTCAGTCCTGTTAGAAGTCACATCCCAGATACGAATGCCAGTATTAGAAGTGATCCAGTACGAAGGAA
>NW_013671175.1:56162-63980 GCF_000517525.1 Limulus polyphemus
CCAACAGGCTTTGGCGTTATCACGGTCCAGGACATTTCAGTTGGGACGAAGTGGAAAACAGAACAAATGACGCTGCTGAAGACGTGACCACCTGAAGAAGGGTGAACAAAGGAACAAATGACGCTGCTGAAGAGGTGTCACCTGAAAAAGCCAACATCGAAGAAGTAACTGTACTCAGTTTTGAGAAGGGAAACGATGAAGCTCTTGATGAAGTTACTACCACTGATGTGACTGTTACCGATGATAGGACATTTACTGATGAAGCAGATGAACAAAATTACAATTCAACAAAGTCTCTTAATTTTACGGGACGTATCTTTTTCCGTAATGGTCTCCATCTCGTTGGCTTCTGCTTCATATGGGGCTCATCTGCTTCATCAGGAAATGTCCTATCGTCGATAACAGTCACATCAGTGGTAGTAACTTCATCAATGTTTGTAATTCTGTACATTTAATTAAGTTATTGTTAATTGTTATTGGTTTATTGTATGTGGCTATTGTTCGGGACGAACAACACTAAGGAGGGGGCAGTGCTGCGTCAGCGAGGTCACGGGACTAGTATCACACCACTTCTTTCTCGATCCTTCGTGAATTGTAGGGAGATTACTAGATTGGGGGTAGCCTGGTATATATAAAATGGTCACAACGTGACGAGGTAATGAGTAATTGAACTGCAGTCAGAGAGTATTGTTGAACTGAGCACGTGAGACGTTCGTTGTTATAGCGTTTGTTATAGCGCGACTGTTGAAATTAAATGTATCGTAAAGTTTTATTCGGAAAGAATAAACCAGTTTTATTTAAGAAAGGACTTGTGTCGCTAAAGTTTCGTCGGAACGAATTTACGGAAAATTAACTAACAAACGGAGACGTAACAGTATGAAACATTAATTGTTGGTACGATTAAAAAGAAAACAGTTTCAACGTGTTTATTTCACAGACTGTGAAATCTAAGTAATGGTATAATATTTATGATCACAGCAATAAAGGATAAAAAATGCACACATACATTATTTGATTTCTTAAAGAAAACAATTGGATATTTGCTGGAATTTTACTGTTTTTGAATATTTAGTACAAACTGTGAAGGTAAGCCCGTTTTTAGTTTAATATGTCGACATGGTGAAGTGTAGGCCAAAATAACTTTTTATCAGAAACGTTGAACATTTTGGTTTCTAATACTTCACCAGCTTTTGGCATTTAAATCGTAGTTTTTAAAGTATTATACTACATATTTAAGTAGAGTTTCAGAGGAAAGTCTTCCTGGACAGTGACTTGGGCGAGACGAAAGACAGATATGAAATGCTTACATGCCCTCTGATTTTGATTTCGAAATATACAAATTAATTATTCCTATTTCACATCTTGGGTCTATTGGTTTCTAATGATTCATCAGCTTTCAACACCTAAACCATAGCTTGGTGCAGAATAGATGAGAACAAATTGGTGGACGTTTTGTCACCAAATAAAGGAAATGTGTCATTCCAGTTATGAATCATTGTGGAGCTTTTTGGTAACTTACGTACGCAGGGGAAGGAGGTCGAGGGGTTCGGTCAAACCTCCTATTTTTGTGATGTCAGAAATGATGCTTATATAGTTAAACGTCAGCTGCTTGTGGTATTTAACGTTTTGGGTGTTTGTGGACTTTATGTGAACAGTCATGCAATTGTTTAAGCTATGTTTCATGCAAATTGCTTCCAGATTTAATCTCATAGCACCTATTTTTTTTACATTTTTCTGGGGAGCGTGCCCCCAGACCCCCGTAGCATTAGCATGCTTTGCATGCTGATTGTAATTCGCACATGTGTACTGGCTTTTGATATTACAAATTAGAACCCTTTTCAAACATTTTGGGTACGGGCCTGTTAGTAAATAGTTTTTTAAGAACAAAACATTTGTTTTTTGTTTGAATATAAAACAAAGAAGAGTAAGAGACAAAACAAATGAATTTGTTATACAACAAGTCTTGCATCAGGTGACATACTAACTATCAGATATGCGTAAAATGTTACTAGAATTACTAACCAGAAGAATACCAAGGCACTCTTATTTTTTCTGGGCTAAAATCTCAATAATTCTAATTTGCCTTATGTTCAGTGTAATGTATGCTCAGATTAACATGTTGATTTTAAATTAACAAAATTTAATGAAGCTAAAGATTTTCCTTCTCATAGTGTTAAAAATAGTGTCATTTATACAGGTACTGAAGTAAAACAGTTAGATGATGGAAACAACAAAAAAGAAAAAGTGTGGTTGATGAAGAGTCTTAGGCACGCAGAGATCTTACCATCAGTGAAACTAACAAAAACTTTATGAAAATTCACTGAAATTTGACAGCGATGAATAATCAGTACAAAAATAGTAAAATGTTCCAAATTATACAAGATGATAAGCATCAAGTGTATTAAGATACGACCTGATGAGCGTGATCCACTAAAATTAGTTTAAGAGCTTATCGAACAACCTCCTTATAAATGAGAACTTACTCTTACGTAAACTGAGGCCAAGTGGATTCTGCATTCAAACTATGCTTCGTTTTATAAATGGCACACAGAGAAAATACATTTAAATCTGGAAAAACACAAAAATTGACAAGAGAAAAAAGTAGGAAGGTTATTATTTGAGAAATAAACATATATATGAGGAGAAATAATGATTACCATTTCCTCTTCTGTTCTGGGAGATGTATATCCAAACAACTACAAATCAAATCACCTATTGAACTAATAACGAAAGCTACAAATAGAATTATTGAAGACTACTTGAAAAACACAAGAAGGATGTCACATCACATAGCAGTCACCGTTGCAGAGCTGGAGAAATTTGTTCAAAAAACTTTTAGTCAGTCGCTCTGGATTGAACGATAATGGATTTGACAGATCTACTATTATTATACACTCTTCTAATTCTTGAAAATCTCTAAGGGACTAGATTAAGAAGGTAATGTTTAAAAATGTATTAGGCCTACTACTAACGTCATATGACCAGTCCACACCTAATACAGACAAGTTAGTCATTTCACATAAGGGATCGAGCATGTGGTGAAGCTGCTGTTAGAGATGAACCTTTCATTCTTTGGTTTAATCAAGAATAAGTCGGTACAAGTATGAGGAAGACGAAACTCTTATCTCAGCTCAATTAATGATGATGAGAAAGCTGAAAGTGCTTATATGACTGTGTTCGACAAGTTAGATGAAAAGCTCTAGTAACACAATGGGAGGCCAATAATGGCTTCCTGATAAGTATAGCTTGGATTAACACTATGTGAAAAAGGTGGGAATTAAGGTGCGCAAGCCACGACCATTCACAGAGTATCATTCAACATGATATTGGGTATTTGATATTAGAGTTATCAACTATTAATTTTACCCTACGTTCATGGTAGAGTAGAGTCAATATAAGGATACTGAAAAAAACTGTAGATAAGCATTTCCAGAGGTTATGCTAGTGCGATATGAAAACTGTACGATGGACAAAAGTATTTTTATTCTTCCTTGCATTCACTTGTCAGAGTCTGAGCTGGACTGACGTCATCAATTCACGTACATATGTTTAGTACAAACTGTAACTCATCTGATACTTTGTGTACAACAAAATTGTACATTTTACTTAAAGCTTGCCACACTTAGTATAAATACACTTTGTAAACTTAGAATTATAGTCAATATTCTTTCTCCAATACAGCTTTAGCCCAATGGATCTAACATGTGGACATTCAGTTAGCTACCAGATCAGCAGTTAGAACAGTTGTTTGGTCAATAAATAAACAGCTAAAATGGCTTATAACCCTTGTTTTTCGAGATAACAAGTGGTGTTGTCCAGTATAATGTATGGACTACATTTTGTGACTACCACTCGAAAATTGTGGCTAGGATAGTCATTTGGTTGAATGGATCAACAACTGAAAGAAAGTAGTGTTCCTTACTTTCTAAGGTAGTATGTAGGATTCCACAATGCAATGTATGCACTACATTGTGTGATTTTATATTTGATTATTACAGTTAAAATAGTTAAATAGTCAAGGAAGCAATGACTGAATGGCTTAGTGTGGTAAAGTGTTATCATGTGGTGGCATGTTACCAAACTGTGACTACAAGTTGGTAGTTTACGACAGTAGTCAGTGTAAGTTGGAATGGTAATAGTGTACATGACAAAGGTAGTCTGCAGAAAGACACTGGTGTATGTGGTGATGTATAAGAGTTGGAAATATGCATGTATTGCAGCATGCATTTGTGTACATATGGGTGTATGGCTTAACTTCTGTGTGTGAAACTTTACACAAAGCACTGAGAAAACAACCAGAAGACACCACTGACTGAGAATATGAAAATTTGATCAAAATGTTAAGATCTTGAACTATGTCTTTAAGGCATTCTTTGAAGAAGCAGTATACCTGTTTTCACAAATGCAGGTATGCTAACATTACAGCTTTGACACTGAGACATTCGCCAGGTAGTGGATTTTATAGAAAGAAACAAATATAATGGCTATACTCATACCATATGCGCAGAAAAACTGTTTTACCTGTGCCTCACAAGTGGTTACAATTGAAATATGCATGTTACCGTTAAATCATTTATTAAAAATAAAATTTATATACATCATAACTCGATATATTTTGGTTACTACCTTACTCTGAAACCATTTCTTTCCTACCAGAAACTGGATCTGTTTTGGTAATACCCAAGGTAGAATGAAGGGAAAAGAAAATACAGTTGGGTTGTCATGGCTGTGAAGATCTCGGAGAGCACAGCTAAGATTTAAGTCAAGCTCTAGACTGAATAATGCCTGTGTTGACTGAACTGTCTACAGGTAGTAAGGATCAGGTTCTACAGGCAGTTGTCCAAGTTTTTCTGATCTCTTGGAATTATTTTAACTCTGCATCTTCAATTCTGACATTTAATATTTAATACCGAATTCTTGATCCTTCTAGCTCTCTTCTTTTTTACAACCAGCCAGTTGGAGTCCAGTTCTCAATGTTGTTGTATTTCCATTCCCTATCTTTGCACATGTTTTTTCTTTTATTTCGGTGACACTTTAAAATTTTCTGCTCTTCCAACTATACTTATGGAATGGCCATACATTTATGAAGTTAGACTCTAGGGACGACTTATCTCAATAATGCATCCAACAAAAAGGATCTGGAGGAAGTGACTGAGAAGGTAGCTTTAAGGACTCTGGAGTGTCAGAACTTACTACCCACCACCACAATAGTTCAGATAACACAGTCAAGCAGAGTGGGTTCTGTCAAGACCTCGACATCTAACATATCACATGTCCAACCTATTAACCAAGTGCCAGATCCAGTGCCCCTAGGAGTCGAGAAAAGAACTAAAGTCAGGTCCAAATCCAAGTTGAAGGTAAAGTTGAGTACCAGAAAAATAAATGCCTTGTCAAGGGGTGTTTCATTTCACAAAATAAGTGCCACACCATGTGTGCTCATCTCTGGCAGGATCATCACGCTTTTTGCTCTCACAAGATCTTCCCAGAGTTATGCCATGAAAACAAGAAGTCATCAAATGGCTAGGTTGCTCAACAACTCCAGCCATAACCTCCACAATCGGCACCAGGACTTATACCTTGTTGGCAGCACCTCCTATGAAAACTCAAGATTGAAAATGGAGAGGTTGGAGTTAATCACTAAGCTCCCAAGTGAAATAAAATAACAGCTTTTACTAAGGTATATAGCAGTTCTATAATGCCACTGTGTAGAGTAGACAGCCAGATGAACAGAGACTTGGGAATTATACAGAAAGTGGCTAATGCATCTGGGGAAGTGCATTATCTGTGAAAGGACCTAGTGAGAATTTGGAAGGCTCTTGGAAAAGTCATGGAGAAATTGCTGTCGGGGCTCCTACAGGTAAGCAGCTCGAGCTTCCCTATAAATTTTTATATATATAATTATCCTATCATTCATTTGTACTTATTCTAATTTATACTGTAGGGCCTCAAGCTTGACGATGACGTCATAGTGCCACATACCAGAAGGTGGTAGTTCCACGAAATGGCACAGAAGGCGTGTTGTTATGGGTGACATTATAATTCCACACCAGAAGGGATGTTGCTAGGGGCCCGTTGCTATGAGGCGTAGTTCCATGAAGTGATGCCAGAGGGTTCGTTACTAGAGGAGGGATAGGATGATGAGGTCATCAGTGCACATAGTTCACGAGCGAACCACCACATGGTGATGTAGGTCAAGGTGTATCAACATATCATAAACTTTATAGCACCAACCAAAGCCTTAAAATTAATATATTATTTAATTTGCATAAGTTTTTTACAATAATAAAAAAAACTTTTTTATGAAAAGTTTTATAATAATTACATTTTTACTTTATATGTAAAACATTAAATCTGCTATTTTAATCTCTAGTTCTTATCATTATCATCAACTATATAGTTTTCGCTCATATATTCAAGTATATTATGTACATTTCACAATTATATGGAAAAAATAATAATATCACTAATTCATTTTAATAATTAATCTACACACGTCCTAAAAAAGTAAAATCATTATTTGAACGAGCTTTATAACACTGTTAGTGTCATTTTTAGCCGCGGCATTTTTTTCTTTTTTACTGTACAAACCTCGGTATCTCTGTGCTGGACTTAACGTAGGATTCAAATTCGAGAGCTCTGGCCATTGCATCCTGCATGGTAGAGGGGTTAGCTTGCTTCACTTGTATCTTAAGTTGGGGACTGTCCAAGGCATCTACGAACTGATCCATCAGCAACAACTTGAGAAGATCGGGTGGTGCAGTTGGGTAGGCCTTGTGTGCCATGCTTTCCAAGTCCTGTGCCAGCTCTTGCAGGTTCTCCCCTTTAGCACGGATTCTCGTCCTAAACCTAGCCCTGTAGACTTCTGACTGATTCTGGGTTCCATACCTGAGTTCCAGAGCCTCTACCAGTGCTTTATAGTTGTGTCAACTGTCCAAGTATTTCCAGTAGTTGTCCCTTCAAGCTCGTTGCCAGATATACAGCTTTCTGCTCCTCTGTCCATCCATTCATCTCTGCCAGTAGCTCAAACTGTGCTCTATATGCTTCCCACGGTGCTTTCGCATCATATTCCTGTGGCTTCCTTCGCACTGGATCACTCCTATTACTAACATTCATACCTGGGACGTGACTTCTAATGGGACTGAATATGTCTGCATTAGGGTTTAGTTGCGGGCTCTGTAAGGGGCTTGCCATTGTATAGGGCTGATTAAGTCGATGGTAAATATATCCTCCTTGTGTAAAAGACAATAGACCGTCCTTTAACGTATGTAATTCGCTTTTAAACTTATTAATGTTTTCCATTTGTACTTCTTGTTTCCTTTCTTGTTCCAGTTGCCACTGCTGTAGTCTCTCTTCTTGTTTATTTTCTTTCTCCTCTAACAACTGCTGTAATTTCTCTTCTTGTTTATTTTCTTTCTCCTCTAACAACTGCTGTAATTTCTCTTCTTGTTTATTTTCTTTCTCCTCTAACAACTGCTGTAATTTCTCTTCTTGTTTATTTTCTTTCTCCTCTAACAACTGCTGTAATCTCTCTTCTTGTTTAATTTCTTTTTCCTCCAACAACTGCTGTAATTTCTCTTCTTGATATTTTTCTTTCTCCTCCAATAGCTGCTGTAATCTCTCTTCTTGTTTCTTTTCTTTTTCCCCCAACAACTGCTGTAATTTCTCTTCTTGATATTTTTCTTTCTCCTCCAACAACTGCTGTAATTTCTCTTCTTGTTTATTTTCTTTCTCCTCTAACAACTGCTGTAATTTCTCTTCTTGTTTATTTTCTTTCTCCTCTAACAGCTGCTGTAATTTCTCTTCTTGTTTCTTTTCTTT
>NW_013671176.1:0-4405 GCF_000517525.1 Limulus polyphemus
CATATCAGTTTATTGTCTACATTTTAACATTATGTACTTGAAATACTGAACCCGGATATTTTATAGCAATTAGAAAACAAGAACAAGAGTAAAATTATGAATTTTCATGACCCTTTGTTTCAATGGTTATAATATGAACAGATAGAGCATACCAAATAGCTTACATTTGGGCACTTAAGATATTTATTTATTTATTTGTTTTTTATTTGGCCTACAGAAAATAAGGAGGTTGTTATCATGGTAATCATGTTTGATGACGTTAGGGGGCATTCTGATCAATACAACAGAGCATTCCAAAAATATGAAGTTCTAAGTTTTCAGGTGAGATCTGTTGTAGGTTTTAGTATCGACCTTTCATTGAGTCACTTTGTATACTCTCCTTGACCGCTCGTCTACGCGGTAGAGCTGTAGATTTCGGAGCTGGAGATCCGGGTTCGAATCCGTGTGATATCACAAAGTATTCCCCGAATGTTTAAGTTGAACGTACATTATAATACTGACAGCCAATCCCTTACCATGAATGGTGGATGGTAAGGTGCTACTTACTGGCTGTCTTCTCTCTGGTTAGTAGTCCAAAATTAGGGACTGCGGCAAATAGCCTTAGTAGCTTTACAATGAATACAAAATATAAATACTAGCTAAATAGATAAGAAAATATGTCAGCTTATGTGAGTTCGATGAATGCATGATATATTCTGAGCGTTAACAAACATATTCTTATACCACTTATATAAAGTGTGATGTAAAAATATGTATATAACTTTACTAAAAAAGTATGGCCGGATTTGGCTCTGTTGATCAAAAGGTCCAACGTTCGAGCCGCTTATACAAGTGAACAGATGTTGAGTATTATAATTGTAGCAGTATATTCTACAGAGGCGGTGGGTGTTGCCGAATGGTTACTTTCCATTCGCTTAGCAGTCCTAAATATAAAAGACAAGTGTTGTCATTTTCTTAGTGCAAAGCGACACAATGAATTATCTGCACTCAGTCCACAGCGGGGAATCAACCCTGGATTTTAGCGTTGTAAGTCCGTAAACACCGCTGACCCACCGGGAGACAAAATACGAGTGGAAAGGTGTGTATGTCTTGGATTTTAGGTCATTCTTATCATGGAAATGGTACCATTCAGATAATTTTAAGTTGGTCAGTAATCATGGGTTGTGGGAAAAGTTTGTGAGTACCTGGTACTGCCTACCATAGTGTTGTGTTTTGTTTGTTTCGAACATTCGCGCAGACCTATCTGTGCTAGGTTTCCCTAATTTTGAACTGATAGAACAGAGAGAAGGCAGTTAGCCAGCATTACCAGCCTCCAACTCTTGGGCTACTGTAAACGAATAGTGGGATTTACCGTTACTCTTGTAACGCACCTACGGCCCCAAACCGTGACAACTGGACCCCAATATTTATAGTCCGGCACACTAACCACTCGGTCACATCCAGCCCTCATTAATTAGGATATTTCTTGTGATATATTCTTTGTGACCGGCGCTGCATTACAAGAGTGACGGTCAAATCCCTCTCTTCGGTCTGACAAGAGTAACCAAAGAGTTGGTGGTGGGTGATGTTGATTAGTTGCTTTCCTTCTTGTTTATCACTTCAAAATTAGGGACAGCTAGCACATTTAATCCTTCAACAACTTTGCGCGAAATTCAGGAAACAAGTTCCAGATTAATTTCATTATGAATGCGATATCTGAAGGAATTGGTGGTATAACCAACTATGTCTGATGTATCCCAGCCAGCCCGATGAGCTCTGGTATTGGACGAAAGGCTTCGTAGGCACTGGATATAGCAGATGTAGTGTGGTTGACATATTATTGCATTATTCTCTTCTGCCACTCATAACTTATTATAAATTCTATTACGCCTGTCTTTACGCTGTTAGGGTTATTTGATGTTTGTTCTGCAATACAGGTATTTAGGAGTATTTTTGTGGGGGTTAGTAATTTGGCCCAAGGAGGAACTATGTCCTGTTTGCTTCTTCATTTGGACGACATATTATGCAGACATTCGTTCAGACATAGCAGACAGTAATTTATTATACAGAACTATAAGGAAAGCATACAGTCAGCATCAGCCGCTGCCCGAAGCGGTTACTTTTAACCCGGGACTGACTCCCAAGAGCTAAAGTGAAAGTGTAAAAAAATATTTGGTAGCCCCACGTCTCGAACCCGAGATCTTCTTATATACACTAAATTAAATTTGGTAGCCCCACGTCTCGAATCTGAGACCCTAATATTCACTAACTTACATTTGGTAGCCCCACGTCTTGAATCCAAGACCCTAATATTCACTAACTTACATTTGGTAGCCCCACGTCTCTAACCTGAGACCCTAATATTCACTAACTTACATTTGGTAGCCCCACGTCTCGAATCCAAGACCCTAATATTCACTAACTTACATTTGGTAGCCCACGTCTCGAATCTGAGACCCTAATATTCACTAACTTATATTTGGTAGCACCACGTCTCTAACCTGAGACCTTCGTATACATCAATCCAAACCAATAACGCTTTTATCAGTTTGTTTTGGACCAACAATGAAGAACCCATTCTTCTTATTTGTTGTTATCGATTTACTGCTTTAGTTTAAAAAAAAACGTTTTGTAAACATCAATAAAATCTACGTTGCAACTGGCTGGTAAATACAGTTACTTGACATATATAAATATAGTCATACTGAACATTTGTTTGTTTGTTGTTAAGCACAAACCTATACATTTGGCCATCTTTGCTGTATTCACCTCGGGTAACGTAACCAGATTTTTAGTGTTATAAGCCCTTAGACTTCCGCTGAGCCACTGGTAGGGTGGGGGTGTACAAAATATTAAATATATCACATAGAACGTTAAAAGAAGGCAGTCCAAGTTTTATTCTCGTGTTCTACAGAGAACATTTCGATAATTAAAAAATCTATGCAGGGACACGTAACGGATCGAGACCCTAATATCCATCCTCCTCCCCTCAACAAACACAGTCGTATTGGCTCAAAGATCAGTACATGCTTTGGTTAGCAGTGTTCGGGAATCATTTCTGCTGTTCTTCTAAACATTTGCTGACAGCTTTACTCTACATAGGCCTTATGTTGAGTACAGCATTTTACAGTTGGATGCAGAAATAAATCAAAGGGCATTCAAACCATTTAACTCCCGAAATAATGTTTTTAGAGCCAAAATACACTTTGAATTTATCAGTATGTTCCTTTCACACATTTTAACGCAAGAGAGTACAAGTTTTGAAAACTTGGGCTTCTTAGATAAAACAAGCTAATATCTAAACGTTATAATGGAATTTTGATTAATATAAACTAAATAAAAACAATAGCTTAATTATATGTATATATATCTAAAAGAGGAAGTTCATTATTTTACTTTATCAGTGAACACTGAATCTGGTGCATTTCGGTGACTTAGAAATTGTGTACGAACATGTTCGTTATTGTTAAGCTTTTGAAATCATTATTGATGCGTTATATTATAGTTATAATATTCTTATAAATAAAGCAAAGTAGCGAAGAATAATGGACTATTTGATGGATCAATGGACGTGATATTACAAAAAAAAAGCCTCTTTGAGATCCTAGAACTATCTTAAGTGTTATGCTTACATAACGATTTATCTTGTAATAGTAACATTTCAAAAATGAGATGGAGTCAACTTGGCACGAACTTAATTTCTTGGATTGCGAAGAAAGGGTTTTATAGTTGAAAGAGGGAGTAATAGCGTAGTAAAAACAGATTTATTTGAACTCGTTTGTAATCGTTTCTGGCTATAAAATCTCACATGATGAATCGCCCAAGAGTTTATCCACTCTTTCGTTATCCAGCTTTAACCGAAGTTTCTCAGTAATCAGGGTAATGCATTTCACTAAAACATATTTTTTTCTTACTGCTTTCAGATCCCTGCTAAACCATCCCGACGGGCTGATATTACCGCGATGGAAGTTAGTGACGCTCACCCACAACGTGATCGATACGGAGTATGCGCAGTACTGTCACTATACCAAGAGGTGTATCTGCATCGTCTAGAAACAGGGAAGTGTAACAAAGACTAGATTATCTCGCCGTTAGAGATTCTTACTCTCTTATGACTGGATCAAATCTCGAAAAACACAAGGTAAGCGTGCTTCATTTACTTAATTATAAAAGTTCGATAATCAGTAGCACGTTCATGTATTCTAACAACAGAATTACATACTGTGTTTTTAAAGAGCTTCTAACGTAGACAGTTGATAAGAAAAAAAAACGTTTATGTACACCGTCGTTGTTGATATTATCGTATAAAGCTGATCAACAAATCACCCACTTTGCAGTGTGTTTAAGAACTAAGATACCTACAATCAGTTGTTATTAGCAAGCCCAAGTCACAAATCAGTTGTTATTAGCAAACCCAAGTCACAAA
>NW_013671176.1:5387-8218 GCF_000517525.1 Limulus polyphemus
AGCAGGCCCAAGTCACAAATTAATTGTTATTAGCAAACCCAAGTCACAAATTAATTGTTATTAGCAGGCCCAAGTCACAAATCAGTTGTTATTAGCAAACCCAAGTCACAAATTAATTGTTATTAGCAAACCCAAGTCACAAATCAGTTGTTATTAGCAAACCCAAGTCACAAATCAGTTGCGACTAGTAAAACTAAACATTATACTATTTTAAGAACTAATCACCGATGTTATAATACGCTGCATTATTTTGCTTCTCCTGTAAGCAGTCATATTTAAAGCAGTACAATATCTTCCCTCTAAAATTAATGGCTATTCACAAAATAAATCAGTGTTTAAACCTAACCATTCAGCTTAAAGTAAACTGATCTTGTAACTTCAACAGTTGTCATTTATTGAATCCATACTTTCATCTGCTAACTTCAACAGTTGACATTTACTGAATCCCTACTTTCATCTGCTAACTTCAACAGTTGACATTTACTGAATCCCTACTTTCATCTGCTAACTTCAACAGTTGACATTTACTGAATCCCTACTTTCATCTGCTAACTTCAACAGTTGACATTTACTGAATCCCTACTTTGATATGCTAACTTCACAAATTGACATCCTTTTGAACCCCCTAATTTCTTCTGCTGACTTCAGCAACTGACATAATTTTGAACCCCTATCATCAACTGTTTTTTTTTGTAGTTAAGTATCTTCTACATTTACTTTCCTAACTTCAACAGTTAATAATCTTTCTACCTCTACTTTCTTCTGTTAATATCGGTGGCTACAAGCTTTTGAATCTCTACTTCTATCTGCTTTTTTAGTAGCTAAACATTGTCTTCTTCCAATACTGTTGTAACTGTTCTTCTTCAACCTTATGAACTTAACTTCAGTTGATAACAACTGTTGAATCTCTATCTTTACCTTCTAATAACAAAAAATTCTCCATCTATCAGAGGGACATTATAGTGAGTGCTTGTCTAGTAGGGGCGTCGTTATAAAACGCCCTTTATTGGCCGGCTGTTCAAAGGCTCTTCTCTTTAGAATCCGTCATCAGATTAAAAAGGAATATTTCTATCACTAAGAAAAAAAAAAGTGGCCTCTAGCCGCTGGAGACAATCCAAGGGGAAAGACAGTTGGACAGGTTTCTAAGTGTAACAGAGTTGAAACAGTTTTCTAGATGACCGTTTCGATCATAACTGACCAGCACTCCGAGGGTATTATAAAAACTGCCACACTGCAGCTTACGAACAGTCTAAAAACAGTTTGTCTTATACCCTAACAGGAAAGCATGGTTTCAGTTGTATTTGAAGTGGTTGGAAGCGTGTTATGAGGTCTGACAAGTTACTTTCTTTCGTTATTTTTTTGTATAGAAAGAACCACTTGACACACTTGACCTTGTTTGTGAATTTCGAAAATGCTGGAGGTCGTGTGATAGTAGTTTGAGAAGTTTTCTTTTGTGGTGTTCGAGTCCTCTAATTAACATCCAGAATTTATCTATAAGCTGCTGCAATTATGTTTGTTTGTTTTAAACTTGAGAGCTATCTTCGCTAGCGGTTCCTAATTTTGAAGTGATACACAAGTAGAAAGATATCTAATCAACACCACCCACCACCAAGTCTTGAGTTACTCTTTCCCAACGAATAGTGGGATTCACCATCACATTATAATGCCCCTGTGGCTGAAAGGAGGAACATATTCGGGAAAGGGATTCGAACCAGAGACAGACTGCGAGTCGAGTTTTCTGCATTTCCAACCTTATGGAAAAGGGCTTTTCTGAGACGATAATATAACAATTAATTGCACTGGTATTGTCGGAAAATGGGCCGGCGAACACGACAGTGACTTCAGTCATCTTTCTTGGCCAGCACAGTCAGCAAGTCTCAATTGATTGAACATTTTTTTGACTAACCTGAACATTGTATTCACCACCAGAATTCTAATGTTCACAACAACAGACGATTGTACTCGAAGAATGGACTACATTCAAACAGGTGATCTCCACTGTACTCGAAGAATGGACTACAATCAAACAAGTAATCTTCATTGTACTCGAAGAATGGACTACAATCAAACAAATAATCTCCATTGTACTCGAAGAATGGGCTACAATCAAACAGGTAATCTCTACTGTACTCGAAGAATGGACTACAATCAAACTTGGTGTGGTATAAATTATACAAGATATCGGAAGATTACTTGTTTGATTATAGCCCATTCTTCGAGTACAGTAGAGATTACCTGTTTGATTGTAGCCCATTCTTCGAGTACAGTAGAGATTACCTGTTTGATTGTAGTCCGTTCTTCGAGTACAATGAAGATTACCTGTTTGATTGTAGCCCATTCCTCGAGTACAATGCAGATCACCTGTTTGATTGTAGTCCGTTCTTCGAGTACAACGAAGATTACTTGTTTGATTGTAGTCCATTCTTCGAGTACAATGAAGATTACTTGTTTGATTGTAGTCCATTCTTTTAGTACAGTGGAGATTACCTGTTTGATTGTAGTCCATTCTTCGAGTACAATGGAGATTACCTGGTCCAGACTATTACCGTGGAGAAGATTTTCCCACTTGATATTAGATGAGATTGGTTGTTAATGAAGCTGCAAGTCAAGGTATATGGTACTTAAAATGGCGCCGACAATTCTATAGGGTAATTTATAGTTTCTAAGGCATGTACAATTATAAACAACTTTTTAGTATATTGTATAATGTGCTCCTTCACATGTGGCCACATTACGTATAGTAAGTTCACCATGAGTGTGTGTGTGTGTGTGTATTGTAAGAGTTTATTTCGTAGGGATGCGACGGGAACTCGACCAGATATTCCGGCCCC
>NW_013671176.1:9192-10961 GCF_000517525.1 Limulus polyphemus
AACAAACAAACTTCATTTTCTTTTCCGCGGCTGCCCAATGACAGGTTAGGTTAAGAAAACGTAGTACACAGAGATAGAACACTTTACCGTGTGATCTTTGTATAGTTCGCTCATCGCTACAACTGTGATTTAGAATCCTACAATTTTCACCCAGTTTAAAATTATTCAAATTGATGCATCGCTCGGCACTGGAACACGGGGCCCGTGTCCGGATTCTATTTGACAGTGCCCCGAATCCTCGGTTGGTGTCTTGAAACATTAGAACAGAAAAGCATGATCGATATCATAATGAAAAGCCGAAAATTCCTGCGCCTGTGGGCCCAAGCCCCGAATTTTTTAAACACCTAGCAACACGCTCCTGGTTTCAAAGCTGACATTAAAATCAACTTTTACAGCATTGGTTTTTAGTAATATCGCCAATTTCGGTTAGATGGCGCTTAGTTCTTGTTGTGTGGTCAATTAAACTAATAAGTTTATCAGATTCGAAATAGTCAAAGACTTTAGATAAAAACATAAAATGTGAAACTTTTAAGGATGGGCAACATTCCATTAGTCATTTTCAGGAAAAATAAAATTGTTTTTAATCTTCTTATTAATAGTGCTTGTTCGAAATGTTTTTACTTTGGTTCATTCGTTTTTTGATCATAAAAAGTTTGCAAGTCATCATTTAAAACAGTTAGAAAGTGCGATGGACTGGGTGCAGATGGCGTAGCTTTGCACTAAAAATAACAACAGCTGTTAGAAACCATTTTTTCATATACACCATTCAAAGTTTTGAGTATTTGAGAATTGAAAAGCGTCCAAAAACATTACAAATAGACATACTTAATAAGAATACCAATTGCTAAACCGTTTTGGATATACAATTTAGTGGCAAAAATAATATTTATAACAACAGCACGGATAAGTTTTCAAATGTTGTCTTCATTAACGAATTTAAATCATATAATCATATTCGAATATTATCAGACGTTATCGTCATACAAACACGTTCTCGCTTTGTTTAAAGTCGAATATTATCAGACGTTATCGCCATACAAACACGTTCTCGCTTTGTTTAAAGTCGAATATTATCAGACGTTATCGCCATACAAACACGTTCTCGCTTTGTTTAAAGTCGAATATTATCAGACGTTATCGTCATACAAACACGTTCTCGCTTAGTTTAAAGTCGAATATTATCAGACGTTATCGTCATACAAACACGTTCTCGCTTAGTTTAAAGTGTAGTTTTAAACTAATTTAGTGTAAGGGAGCAATGCAAAATTTGTTTTTGTAATTTTATAATCCATGCACTTACAGACAATATATATATATATATATACAACATAATAAATATATTATGTTACAAGTAAACACACTATATATATATGTATGTATGTATGTACACAAAACTATTAAATCATAAGATAAATTAATTTAATGTAAATAAAGTATTATGATTAGAAGCACATACACACCCACTACACAAACACAAAGCTTTACACAGGACAGTAGAGGTTAAAAAAGTCGTGCAGCTGTAGCACTGATTACAATGTGCAATGTTATATAATGTAGCATTAGCTTGAAAAACCCTGTAAGTTACATTGGATAAATAAATAACTAAATAACAGTAATTATTATAGGTTGTTATTATTAGTCCCCAAAGTTTTATCAGTTATATATATATATATGGGCCCGGCATGGCCAGGTGGTTAGGGCGCTCGACTCGTAATCTGAGGGTCGCCGGAGGTTGGCATGTTTGGTGTGACGGGGATTCGAACCCTGGT
>NW_013671176.1:11282-15909 GCF_000517525.1 Limulus polyphemus
ATATATATATATATATATTGTAGGTTTATTTGGTAATACTACTTATGACAGTTGAGCACAATGTTAACAGATCGTGGGTTGATGTAAAATGTTCGTGTTCACATTCTATAGCAACGTACATATTAAAGCTCTACTATGTCTTTATATCTACTAATCTTGATTTTCAAGGAATACTCATACTCCTGCCACTTGTTAGATAAAACAGTGATAAAAACTGTGTTGAATTCCGATTCTGACTGGTTGAAAGTTCTTTCGTGCATTTAATATTTGATAAGGAACAAAAGGGGGCGTTCCTGGTGAAATGAATTCCTTAATATAGTAACTCAGGAAGACGAATCCACTGAAACACACACACACAGACATTTTTGGCCAGAAGTATATTTTTCGCCGCGGGCCAGCGGCTCATATCTCCGTCATCCTTGACCGACTTGAGATCTAATTCCAGTTTTGGACTCAGGAGGTCAAACCCTTTCGATTGATGTATTTGATCACGCCTCATAGATTAATTTACTTTAATCCTGCTTAAAAGAATTTCAAGTGCCGCGGCTATTGAGGATTCTGTCTTGTATTATTTTCACATTTTTTTTATTATACGTTAGAGTAATAACTGGAGTTAATTATCACTTTTTAGCCGCGGCACTTCGGCTCATAGAAGGGTTTTTCAAGTACAAACTTTTAACTCATAGCTCCATCATCTCCTGACCGATTCAAGGTCTAATTACAGTTTTAGACTCAGGAGATCAAACCTTTTCGACTGATGTATTTGTCCACGCTCAAAGTCTCATAGATTAGTTTATTCTAATCCTGCCTCTAAGAATTTCAATTTGAGAGTAGGCTGGTAGAGATCCTGATGACTAATAAAATCGAATCGGGTATACGTGCGCCCTGCGCTTAGTATTACTGGCGCACAAAAATATAGCTAATTAAAAGGGAAACAAAGGTCTTATAGATTAGTTTATTCTAATTCTGCCTAAAATAATTTTAAATGATATGGCTATTAGGATTATCTCTTGTTAAATATTGCATTTAAATTGTATGCTGGCCTTTTAACCTTAGCGGCTAATGGGGAAGAAAGGCCTGTTACTTACTGATGTTAGTAGCTAACGGCGAAAAAAGGCCTGTTACCTACTGACGTTAGTAGCTAATGGGGGAGAAAGGCTTGTTACTTACTGATGTTAGTAGCTAACGGCAAAAAAAGGCATGTTACCTACTGACGTTAGTAGCTAATGGGGGAGAAAGGCCTGTTACTTGCTGACATTAGTAGCTAATGACGAAGAAAGGCTTGTTACCTGTTGACGTTAGTAGCTAATGGCGAAAAAAGGCCTGATACCTACTGATGTTAGTAGCTAATGACGAAGAAAGGCCTGTTACCTACTGACGTTAGTAGCTAATGACGAAGAAAGGCCTGTTACCTACTGATGTTAGTAGCTAATGACGAAGAAAGGCCTGTGACCTACTGACGTTAGTAGCTAATGGGAGAGAAAGACCTGTTACCTGCTGACGTTAGTGGCTAATGACGAAGAAAGGCCTGTTACCTGTTGACGCTAGTAGCTAATGGCGAAAAAAGGCCTGTTACCTATTGATGTTAATAGCTAATGGCGAAGAAAGGCCTATAATACATAAATAAATCCTTAAAGGTCTTAGAAAGCGTATATCTAAATCTTGTTTGGACAGATATCAAGTCACTTAAAAACGAATTAAAATGTATTAGTTACAATATCTCCGTGTTGAAATAAACTCTTTTAAAACCACAATATTTATAAAATTTTGATGGTTTTCTGGCATGCCATGATTACAAAATAAATAAATATATATAAAGGCTATTTTTAAATGATCGTGAACTGTTAAAGTATTGGCTCTTATTTCGCTAACTTTTCCAAATGATTGTTTTTTGTTTTTTTGGGGGGTTACACAACTTCAAGGTGCCCAGCAGTATTCGTATCAATAAATTTTGGGGGTGCTTAGGCACCCACGGAGCTATAACGTTGGAATAGAATCTTTATGAGGGTAAGTTTCAAGTTACCGCTTAAATATGATGCGATTCAGAATGCTAAAGCTTGGTAATTTTTGTGTGTGTTTGTCTTAGAAAGGTCGTTACTCAGTTCGAAAAACACATTTTTTTGCTACATATAACTTATTATATAATCATTAGAGGTAGTGCTTTGTTTATTTTTTAAAAAAATTGTATTCAAGTGAAATTCAATTGTCGTTGTCTTTTTTTCAGGATGTTTTTCAGAATCACTGTGATGACGAAGAGAACTTGGTCCAGAAACAGTAAAGGCATTTTGTCTTTGAAATGTAGTTTAACGCTGGAAGGATTTCTTGGGACCTGGTTCCGTTTTCCACAAATAACTAGCTCCAACGAAATATCGTGGGAACATTAAGGCCACCGCTTTAACACTCTTTTTCAGTATGACTCTCCGCAGAAGGTTTCGACTAGCGAAAATGGTTGGAACTAGGAGAATAAGCAAACGGCAACACACGTCATTTTACTTTGTATTGACATTCCTCTTATTATTCATATGTATCCTCTTTATTGAAGTTTTTTTTGTGGAAGAAAATAATCCCATGGAATTTAGTATTTTTGAAAGATTAGGGTGGAAGAAAGACACGAATAAAGAGATAGTGCTACCCCCTCACGTGGCGAGAGAACTAGCACGTGTCATAACAGACGCTGTTCAGGAAGATTTGGACGTTATTGTCAATCTGTACTACGATGCTGTAGTGGATGAAACAGGGGCGCTTGGGAATAAAAATGTTGACCATTGGCAACCGGTTAGAGGAACAAAAGATAAATTTCTCGTTTTTTCAGCTTATTATGACGATCGAAGAGTGCAACTGATTCGGGTGATCGCAGCTGCACGGACGCGAAATGCAGACAAAGTAATGTGTAAATTTTGGTTTGCTGATGGGTATTCTTCGACTACTGTTCCCGCGTTTAACAAATTAATACAAGAAAACTGGAACTTGAAATATAGCGCTTATTTTGTACTGTGTCCATTAAGTAAGGCTCTTCCCTCGGTGCCGGAAAGGGTGTCCATAATTACTTCAGAAAACGCTGAAATTACGAACTGGTTGGTTGTACATAACAATAAACAAAACGTCACTTCACCTCATGGAATAGCAGTGTGTGTAAAGCCCGTGCATTATGATTACAACAAACTATTGAGCTTTATCGAATTTATAGAATTAAACAAGATTTTTGGAGTCGAACATTTTATTTTGTACAATGATACGATTGGCCGTGACGTTGCGTGTGTTATGCGACAATATATGGCAAACGGAATTATGAGCGTTCTTCCTTGGAAACTAGACATGGTTTCCCAGAAAGAGATCCGGACAGAGGGCTTGTTCGCTGCCCTAAACGACTGTTTGTACAGAACGATGTATAGGTTTCGGTTTGTCTTAATGATTGATTTCGATGAATTCATTGTTCCCCACAAGAGCGATTCACTTACCGAAATGCTGGAAGTCGTCGCTAAAAACAAACCTCTGAAAACAGGTGCTTATTCATTTCAGAATTCCTTCTTTTATCTCCAGTGGCCGTCAGACGCTAAGTCTCGGAGTTTACCTCTTCGTTTGATAACGCTGGAGAAAACTGTGAGGAAATTAAAGTTTCATCCCCACAAACAGCGCTCCAAGTGCATCGTGCTTCCAGAACGCGTGGTGGAAATGGGCAACCATTTTGTCTGGGAGTTTCTTCCGGGTCGTGCCATGGCGAACGTCCATTCAGACATTGGGTTTCTGCATCACTACCGAATCTGTGAGTTTGGTGGAAACGACTGTATCAACACGACCTCCAGGGTGGACCGCAGAATTTATCGTTGGAAGGACCAACTGGTCCAGGCGGTTCAGACACGCCTGAAGGACTGGGAGTTCATCTGTAATTTCTTTGCCGTTTCGGCAGACAAAAAGACCAGTCTTCTTCTCTGACAAGCTTTGCTGCAGTCTTGAACACTCACTGCCTTACGTTTTGCCCACTGTTCTAAACCTATACTCGACAAGGCTTTAGAATTAACAATAAGCAAATAAATAAAGCAACAACATTATTAACCCTAAAACTTTAAAAGTAATACCTTAGAAACTGCATTTGAGATCCTGGCTACGAGGTTTTTATTTCAGGAATTCTTATTGTCACTTGTTTTGAGTAATATACGTTTTTTTGTCTTGAATAACACCAAAATTTTAGTATTGAGTAATACCAAAATATCCATCTTGAGTAGTACTAAAATATCCATCTTGAGTAGTACTAAAATATTCGTCTTGAGTAGTACCAAAATATTCATCTTGAATAATACCAAAATATTCGTCTTCAGTAGTACCAAAATATTCATCTTGAATAATAACAAATATCCATCTTGAATAATACCAAAATATCCATCTTGAGTAGTACTAAAATATCCATCTTGAGTAATACTAAAATATTCGTCTTGAATAATACCAAAATATCCATCTTGAATAATACCAAAATATCCATCTTGAGTAGTACTAAAATATCCATCTTGAATAATACCAAAATATTCGTCTTGAATAATACCAAAATATCCATCTTGAGTAGTACCAAAATATCCATCTTGAGTAGTACTAAAATATCCATCTTGAATAATACCAAAATATTCGTCTTGAA
>NW_013671176.1:16738-20061 GCF_000517525.1 Limulus polyphemus
TATATATATATATATATATATATAGGTATGGGTAAGCAGGTGGTGGTATCTAGCTCGTGGAAGACGTTAATTGGGGGAGTGTTGTATTGTGGCTTGGGGGTTTCTCGCCAAGAAGTAGCAGTGTGCGTGCTGTTCCTGTCGATTGTTTGTTGATTATGGGAGTTTGCTGTAGGATTTTTATTGCTTCGTGTATTTGAAGAGTTGTGAAGTCATTAAATCGGCGGTTTACTTTGGTGTTTTGTACTAGGTCCTGACGTGTGAGTTTTTGGTTGTGGACGTGGGCACAGTGTTCTTTGATGGCTCCATTTTGTAGGTGCATTGTTAGGCATCTATATAACATATTGTATGCCAGGAACAAGTATTTAAAATAAGGCCTCTTTATTTTACCAGAATTGTATTTTTTTCCCTTTTATACACTGCTTTATGCCACTTTAATATATATTGTGATATAACAGGCTAAGAAGGGAGGTGAAGATTAAGATATCTTGGGTAACTCCCAAATTTTTTCCAAACCTGTATTACTTTGCTCAAATCATCAAGCTTCGGGCGCTAATCTGATTACAACACACACACACACATAATCTGATTACAACAACCACACACACAAACACATATGTATTTATAAGAAATACAACTTCATGAATCTTGCAGGAAAAAAGTCGTTATCAGACAGAATTGATCTCATTTTAAGAAATATTGATAAACCTGAAAACTGGTTAGTTATTTACTGATAATTAGGTTAAATGTTTGGTCGACTTACATTGGGGAAATGGGAATGGCACCCACCCGTGTTTAATATAAGATACAGTCAGAGCAGATACTCTCACGATAATTTCATATTTTAACCTTTGAAAAACCCAAGAGAGTCCAGCCAGCCAGCCCCTGGATTACCAATAAACGTCCTTCTCCCACTGAGATCTTAAAAGGTGATCCAGGTTGTTATTTATTCGATTTTAATTCACATAATTTACAAAACAACCAATATTTTAGATTCATCATGAAGAATTCAGTTAACGAAACGTTATTCTCAGCTTAATCCTGAAGAATTCAGTTAACGAAACGTTACTCGCAGATTCATCCTGAAGAATTCAGTTAACGAAACGTTATTCGAAGATTAATCCTGAAGAATTCAGTTAACGAAACGTTATTCGAAGATTAATCCTGAATAATTCAATTAACGAAACGTTATTCTCAGATTAATCCTGAAGAATTCGGTTAACGAAACGTTATTCTCAGATTAATCCTGAAGAATTCAATTAACGAAACGTTATTCTCAGATTAATCCTGAAGAATTCAGTTAACGAAACGTTATTCTAGTCAACTTAACCGTCATGAAATATAAGTTGAGAAGTGATTTAAATACGAATGAATAAAAATAATTTTAACTAGAAAATTTCCTCAGATTCCGTGAATTAAACTTAGATGAAATCTTCAGAGTTACGTGACATTAAAATTGATTTTCACCGGGTGATTTTTGCAAGATCGTTTTTTTTTGTACTTTTGTAATGAATGAAGTTCGACTACTACGATGTTTTTACACATTCTTTCAATTAATATAATGAATATTTTAAGTAACCACAGTTTCTCCGTGTGAGGACCATTCTCTATAACAGATCCCGCCCATACAGGGAACCAATGATCCGTGACGTAGCCATTTATATTGTCCATGTGTATAAATTGGTTCTCTGAGTTCTGGGAAATAGGCCTACAGTTGACTAGACAGAGTGACAAAGCTTAATAAAGAACACGATAATTTATCACTGTAACACAATGTTTGCTCACTTGGGGTAAACGTCGTAACTTCTCTGTTAATTACACTTTACCTTCCGGAGTGAATCTCAATAAATCTAAAATTTATATGAAAAAAAAAGTGTGCTACTTATAATGACTTTTTTATTTATTAATGTTACAAAGTTTTCGAATGTGAAAGCCTCGCTGTCTCTATACACTCAAACATACACATACATTTAGATCTACGTGTATGCGTAAAAATTGAAAATTTTCCGCAAAGCTACATAAAGCTGTTTGCGCACAGCCGTCCCTAATTTCAAACTGAGGAAAGGGAGCATATCAACATCAACCATTACCATTTTTGGGCTACTTTTGTTTGCCTAATAATGGGACCTAATCGTAATTCTTAAACCGCACTCATGGCCTCAAAGTGTGAAGCACGGTTTTTACAACCGGGGGACGCAAACTCTGAACCCTCATATTCAAATTCTGGGCACCCTAACCACTAGGCCACGTCCGAGCCATACATAATATAAAACTTTAGTATATTTTAATCCTTTTTTTTTTTTACACACCAATATGGACTGCAGAATTTTAATAAAAAGTTTAAATATAACATTTGATTTATTTATTATATATGGTTACCATTAAGCTTATTAAAATGTCGTTCAAACATCTAATTATATTTACTCACTGACTTCAAATTAAAGATCTACAAGTCTGAACTTCATACAAGCAAGACTATCCCATCCTTCGTTATTCTTATAAATATTTAGCAGCTTAAAAAATAAATTCTTTATTTGAATGTATTTCCAAATTTAGTTTATAATATAGAAATATAAATATATAATATAATATTTAGATATATAAAAAAAACCTTCAAAAAATGTTTTAAAAACATAGGTAAATTATTCGTGATTCTTTGTAATGTTTTTATTGTTTATAGCGCAAAGCTGCACAGTGTGCTATCTACGCTCTGTCCTCCGCTGAGAATCGAGCTCAGGAATTTAGCACTGCAAGTCCTTAAACAAAATGCGGATATACAGGACATGACATGGCCTGGTGGTTTATGGCACGAGACTCACGGTCTGCAGGCCACGAGTTCCAATCACGTCACCGAACATGCTCGCCCTTTCAGCCATCGAGCCTTTATAATGTGATGGTATTCGTTGGTAAAAAGTAGCCCAAGAGTTGGCGGTGGGTGATGTTGACTAGCTACCTTTCCCTTAGTCTACCACTACAAAATTAATGCGAAATTCAACAAACAAATCTTTAGGACGTGGAGCCTTTTAACGACAAACAAATCTTCAGGACGCGGAGCCTTTTAACGACAAACAAATCTTCAGGACGTGGAGCCTTTTAACGACTTTTTTACTGACAAACCATTTCCGGCATCCCTGATAATTAAAAAAAAATATTTTTCCCGCAACAAACGTTTTAAAGTTTAAAGAACGAAATCAATTTTAATTATTTCGAGAAGTGAATAATAACTGGATAATTAATACCGTCTCGGGAGACCTGATAAGATCGATAAACTACAAATTGGTTACAATACCCAAGGCAGTTTCTCAGTTAACTTCTCTATATGTATG
>NW_013671176.1:21021-23014 GCF_000517525.1 Limulus polyphemus
CCCAGATAATGTGCTATTGATAAATCTTCCTAGATAATGTACTATCGATAAATCTTCCCAGATAATGTGCTATCGATAAATCTTCCCAGATAATGTGCTATTGATAAATCTTCCTAGATAATGTACCATCGATAAATCTTCCCCGATAATGTACCATCGATAAATCTTCCTAAATAACGTACTATCAATAAATCTTCCTAAATAATGTGCTATCGATAAATCTTCCTAGATAATGTGCTATCGATAAATCTTCCTAGATAATGTGCTATCGATAAATCTTCCTAAATAATGTGCTATCGATATATGTTCCCAGATAATGTGCTATCGATAAATCTTCCCAGATAATGTGCTATCGATATATGTTCCCAGATAATGTGCTATCGATAAATCTTCCTAAATAATGTGCTATCGATATATGTTCCTAGATAATGTGCTATCGATAAATCTTCCTAAATAATGTGCTATCGATAAATCTTCCCAGATAATGTACCATCGATAAATCTTCCTAAATAATGTGATATCGATATATGTTCCCAGATAATGTGCTATCGATAAATCTTCCTAAATAATGTGCTACCGATATATGTTCCTAGATAATGTACTATCGATAAATCTTCCTAGATAATGTGCAATCGATAAATCTTTCTAAATAATGTGCTATCGATAAATCTTCCCAGATAATGTACCATCGATAAATCTTCCTAAATAATGTGCTATCGATATATGTTCCCAGATAATGTGCTATCGATAAATCTTCCTAAATAATGTGCTATCGATAAATCTTCCTAAATAATGTGCTATTGATAAATCTTCCAAGACAATGTACTATCGATAAATCTAATGTAATCAACATGATGTTGTTAATCATATGATTAAAAACTAAATAAATTTCAGCTTAAATTTAAACTTATATATCACTAATTGCAAAAACTAATTGTGTCAGAAGGAAACTTGGCATTTTTTCTTTCTGACAGATTGTCAATTATTTATTGCTATACCTTTATAAATGAATGATTAATTCCATTGCATGTATCCCTCCCTCGGGCAGGTGTATGCGCCACCTTAATTTGCTTTAAGTCCTATTATAAAAACTGATTCGGCAGTAACAAACAACAAAACAGCTTAACTATTTTTTGTTGTTGTAAGAACTGCATTAATTAAACCAACGATTCGGGGTTTGTTTGTTTTTCCGCACGTAAATACAGAAACTACCTAAGAATGTTTTTTGACTGGCAATATCATTCTGTTTTTTCGTTGATCGAGATGATATTCTTGCAACTGACCAGCGAATGCAGCACTAAATCTATCCCCTAATAATATATGTTATATGTTCAATTTTAACGAATCTTCGCAGTCGGATACAAAGAAAACGTACCGGTATACGAGGGTAGTGAAACTATGGATTCTCAATGAAACATCGTTACGTCACAAACCGAAGTCCGTTTCTCCTTTTACCTAATCAAAGGCCGAACGTGGTAGAGTGGTTAGCGCGCCATATTACGAATCCCACTACCACACACAAAGCTAGCTCCCCACTTTGGGGTCGTTAGAAAGGTGATGGTCAATTCTCACTATTCGGTCAACAAGAATAGTCAAAGAGTTGGCGGCGGGTGCTGCTGCCTTCCCTCTAGTCTATCAGTTCAAAATTAGGGAAAGACTAGCGCAGGATATCTTTGCGCAAATTTCTCCATCATAACCCCATCAAGATGGTTTGTTTATGCACAGCACTGTATATTGGGAAAAACACTTTTACAGGGGGGACTATTGCTACCCCTACAAAAAAGTATTTTCGTGAAGAACTATCGTTCTCAAGATAAATTTAATTATTGACCTAAAGTCAAATTAAAATTAGTTAGATCTTGTAACCTATTACTAATATTACTTTACTGTTACTTACTATTCCTTCCATTCATAATTACCTCGAAAATGTTATCATTCGAAACACTATAAATGATTTTGTTTCATTAGATCATTTTACATCTTAGTCGGGCCC
>NW_013671176.1:23846-25723 GCF_000517525.1 Limulus polyphemus
CTAGCGCAGATAGCCCTCGTGTAGCTTTGCGCGAAATTCAAAACAAACAAACATCTTAGTCTTACTAATATTTCCCATTACTACAGCACAAGGTTGCAAACATTACAGACGCACGGTAACAAGTGAAATGATAAGTAAAACTTCAAATTATCTATAGGTTAAAAAGGTTGAGTATGTTATATCAAGACAATTTTGGAGGTTCTCCATGTCGTCAAGTCCACTCATACTCCGTCTGACAACCATGCACTTGACAAGGGTTCCTGCAGCGTATTTCCATTGCAAAAGGTTTCTTCATGTTCAAAGCACACCACATTTCTCTGCAGGCTTTCCATCCTCTATCTAGTGTACAAGGATTAGTTTTCCAGCGCCCATTTCAACCATATATATTCATAAGAAATAGCATGAATATCTGTTTCATTCTCCAGCTGTTTGAGGTATGCGATGGTTGAACAGATATGCTATGAAAGTAACATGTGTAAATGTGACATCTGAAAGAGATACTTCTTGATTATGCCGCATACTGTTGCCAAGGATACATAGTCAGTTTTTACCACTGAACTGTGTTTCTAAATTCTTATCTGTTACAAGATATCGCACTTTGCTTACTATGGGTGGGATATGACTTGTTGCAGGTCTCTTTCTTGATGGTCCTAGTTGATCCATATTTCTTTGTTTTCTAATGCAATCATGTACAAGGGATACCCCTCTCTTTGAAATACTAAATGCCCGAGTCCCAATCTGAGTGTATAAATATAAGGCGATTAATTTTAGGTTGCATCACACTACCTATGAAATATCAAAGAATACCAAAAAGTAATCTTGGTACACGCCATTCCATCACAACTTTATACAGGCTGTGGTTGTCACATGACTTGCATATTCAAAATTGTTTTAGTATAATGCACTTAATCCTCTATATTATTTGTTTGTTTTTAATTATGCACAAAGCTACACAAGGGCTATCTGTGCTCTGCCCACCACGGGTATCGAAACCCGGTTTCTAGCGTTGTAAGTCAGCAGACATGCTGCTGTGCCACTGGGGGTTTCCTCTGTATTAGAATTTCAACAACACAAAATTATATTCAAGATTTATATTTTATCTATTGTACTGTCCACTGTTACATATTCAAATTTGAAATAGCCTGGAATTGAGTTAAATTGTGATTTAGATTTAGAAGTTAAATAAATGCCGATATATATCCAATTTATGACATTTGCCAACAAGATTGATACACAAAGTTTTCTTTTTCTATACAAATATATTTTAATATACAAACAATAATACAATTTACAATAATAGTTATTACAAACAATGATTTATATACAAAAGTTTTACAAACTTACAAGCAATATAAAGTTTTCTTTCTAGTCTGGAACTTCCTTAATATCTTATCGAGGGTTCACGATGAGCGATTTAATTTCGAGTTGACTTAGGTACAGTTCAGTTAACGGGGAGCTAGCTATCTTTGTGGTCTTCACTGATCACACGCCTTTTTTTTTTTCAACGATGACGTTAGGTAATGTTTTCGTAAAAGTACTAAAGTCCGACGTTAATTCACCGAAGTTAAAGGGTTTGTAATGTTCGAAATTTATAAATGTTCCAGGTCAAATATCTGAAGTATCCCGATTAATAAACATTAATCACAATTATAGCTTCCAAGATTTATAGTATACCAACTATAGCAAACCAATAATGGATACTGTTTTTTTGTCGCGTCGGTTATATTTATAGGCGTGTGGATAGTTTCTCGAAATTTCACTTTACGTAACAATACTGATGCTAACACTAACGTTTACGTACAAGCATATATTGTTGGTTCCTACACTCGAGAATCCTCTGCAACTTTAGAGAATAGGTGGGAGTTTCGCAATACATA
>NW_013671176.1:26609-28768 GCF_000517525.1 Limulus polyphemus
ACCAGATGGCAGCAGGACTTATTAAAAGTTAATAACTGTTGTTTTTAGTGCAAAGCTACACAATGGGCTATTTGCACTCTGTTCACCACGGCAAAGCGAACACCGGATTTTAATGTTTTAAGCTGACCACTGACCCACTGGAGGACAAGTTAATAATAATTCGATTGTTATACTGAAAATCTTATGTATAAAACATTTTCAAAGCAAATATTTGTTAGATAAAGATAAGAAACGCATTTCACCAGAGATAGGATAGATTTATTTTGTTTAAATATCATATTTATTCCAACTGTGTTAGGAATCTTAACACGTACATCTTCAAACGAAAAATATCAGTCTTCTTTAATACTTTAATAGTAAAATATTTGTTAGATAAAGAAAAGAAACGCATTTCACCAGAGATAGGATAGATTTATTTTGTTTAAATATCATATTTATCCAACTGTGTTAGGAATCTTAACACGTACATCTTCAAACGAAAAATATCAGTCTTCTTTAATAGTTAAACGTTTTATTTGTATTAAAACAGTTGTAAACACCAATTACAATACCATAAAAGTAAACTTCCTAGCCTAACACATAACGTCCTTAAACTGAAATTGTTGATACTTCTAATTTTTATTCCAGCAATAAATAATAGATAAAACTAGCATTTATAAAAGTTGCTACTTTCAAAAGCTAGCCAATTAGGGTTAAGATGACACGAAGAAAAGAGTTTATCGGCCTCCAAAGATAAATTATTACTGGATACAGTATTGGTGTAATGACTGACCCAGACCTTTTAGCTCTCCTAATCATATTCAGATCTGAAAGTGATACAAGTTTACAGTGGTAACAAAGGTGTTCCACATTCCCAGAACGATATTAATTTTAAACAACGTGGACATTTTCATACTAGATATACTATAGGTTTTCTTTAGGACTAACACTTTTCTAACAGGCATTGAACTCCGTTAAAGGCTTTTAACATTTTCAAATAAGAATTTATTTTTTTTACCTGACGAGCATCTTATGAGCATGTGGGTTGGTACATAAACCAACCTAATGAAAGACAACCCTAGAGTGGCTTTTAAGTGTGTGTGTCTATGGATTGAAGCATCTTAGGTTGAAAACATGATCCTACAAAACACATCCCACACTTTCAGCTGTTGGTGCATTACAAGAGTGGCAGTCAATTCTATTATTCAATTCAAAAAGCCAGAAAAACCCTTGTGGGAGCAGGTGCCTTCCCTCTGGTAACTAGTTCAAAATCAGGTATGGTTATACCTGAATCCTAGGGGTTTCTGACCAGGTCACTTATGGTGCTAGTTTTGTCATGGACTTTCCACACCCATAAATGTTACATTTATTTATATATATATATTTTGCTTCTTATAAATATCATGAACTATTACACTATAAAGTGTTATTGAAACAAATTTCTAAATTTGATCTTAAAAAATTATCTTACACATTAGTTTTTTTCACCCTCAGTAAGAAATTTTATTAAATATTAATGACTCAATAAAGACCTCAATTAAAAAATAAAATAACAACTTAATCCATCCAGGATGGACCAGAAGTTTCTTGTAACTGTGTGAACAACCAATTATTACTTTTTTTAATTGAAGAAGACTGATGTTATTTCAAAGGAAGGTCGAGAAAGTAACTTCTGTAATTAAATCACTTCAACCAACTTGCTCACTTCTGGGTGGATTAAACTTGAATGAAAATAACGGCAACATTTTGGTGTAGCTGTTATCTTCTACGTAAAATTTGTCACTAAAACAGATAAAGTTTGTGTTTCTTTACAAAATTACTATCTCTTGTTTGTTTGTTTGGTTTTGAATTTTGGAAACAAAGCTACATGAGAGCTATCTGTGCTCGCCGTCCCTAATTTAGCAGTGTAAGACTACAGGGAATGATAGTGGGATTGACCATCACATTATAATGCCCCCACGGCTGAAAGGGCGAGCATATTTTGGTGGGTTGGGGATTCGAACCCGCGATCTTCAGATTGCGAGTCGAGCACCCTAACCACCTGGCCATGACGGGCCCAACAGGGAAATAGATTTGAACGAAGAAGTTTTGTACAAACCTTTTTTTATTAAAAAAAAAAATAAAAAGATCTTGTAACTTTGAATCACAAATTGTCATTTAATATCTCAGCTAGCACCATG
>NW_013671176.1:28778-30382 GCF_000517525.1 Limulus polyphemus
CATGAAGAGGTCACAGATTAGAGTTTGGTTTATCTTCATGGTCACAGATCAGAGCTTGGTTTATCTTCATGGTCACAGATTAGAGTTTGGTTTATCTTCATGGTCACAGATCAGAGCTTGGTTTATCTTCATGGTCACAGATTAGAGTTTGGTTTATTATAACAAAGAATAAATACAATATACTGTAGAGTAATCTTCCTTTTCAATAAGGCACAGTTAGTAAATAATTTTTTTATTAAGAATATTCAAAATTCACCTTACATGACTTCAGAAAAAGTTACAATTTTTTTTCCGGGCCTCACAAAATGCCTGTATGAACTAAACATTATATTAACATCATACTAATGTCTTTATGAATTAAACATTCTATTAATATCATATTAACATGTCTGTATGAATTAAATATTCTGTTAACATCATATTAGTATGTCTGTATGAACTACACATTATGTTAATATCATATCAACATCTTTACAAATTAAACATTCTGTTAACGTAATATCATTTTATGTGTATTAATTATAAATGTTCACTTTACATCAATATGTCTTTATTAAGTAAACATGTTGTTCACTTTACACCAATATGTCTTTATTAAGTAAACATGTTGTTCACTTTACATCAATATGCTTTTTATCATGTAAATATGTTTTTCATTTTACACCAATATGTCTGTATCAAGTAAATATGTTGTTCACTTTACATCAGTAGGCTTTTTATCAAGTAAATATATTTTTCACTTTACACCAATATGTCTTTTTTAAGTAAACATGTTGTTCACTTTACATCAATACGCTTTTTATCATGTAAATATGTTTTTCATCTTACACCAATGTGTCTGTATCAAGTAAATATGTTGTTCACTTTATACCAATGTGTCTGTATCAAGTAACTATGTTGTTCACTTTACACCAATGTGTCTGTATCAAGTAACTATGTTGTTACTTTATACAATATGTCTGTATCAAGTAATATGTTGTTAACTTTATATCAATATGTCTGTATCAAGTAAATATGTTGTTCACTTTATATCAATATGTCTGTATCAAGTAAATATGTTGTTCACTTTACATCAATATGTCTGTATCAAGTAAATATGTTGTTCACTTTACACTAATATGTCAGTATTATGCAAATATGTTGTTCACTTTATACCAATATGTCTGTATCAAGTAAATATGTTGTTTACTTTATACCAATATGTCTGTATCAAGTAAATATGTTGTTCACTTTATACCAGTATGTCTGTATCAAGTAAATATGTTGTTCACTTTACACCAATGTGTCTGTATCAAGTAAATATGTTGTTTACTTTACACCAATGTGTCTGTATCAAGTAAATATGTTGTTTACTTTACACTAATATGTCTGTATCAAGTAAGTATGTTGTTCACTTTATACCAATGTGTCTGTATCAAGTAAATATGTTGTTCACTTTACACTAATTTGTCGGTATAAAGTAACTATGTTGTTCATTTACACTAATATGTCTGTATCAAGTAAATATGTTGTTCACTTTACACTAATTTGTCGGTATAAAGTAAATATGTTGTTCACTTTATATCAATATGTCAGTATTATGTAAATATGTTGTTCACTTTATA
>NW_013671176.1:30747-37084 GCF_000517525.1 Limulus polyphemus
TTTACACTAATATGTCAGTATTATGTAAATATGTTGTTCACTTTACATCAATATGTCTGTATCAAGTAAATATGTTGTTCACTTTACATTAATATGTCAGTATTATGTAAATATGTTGTTCACTTTATATCAATATGTCAGTATTATGTAAATATGTTGTTCACTTTAAACTAATATGTCTGTATCAAGTAAATATGTTTTTCACCTTACACCAATGTGTCTGTATCAAGTAAATATGTTGTTCACTTTATACCAATGTGTCTGTATCAAGTAACTATGTTGTTCACTTTACACCAATGTGTCTATCAAGTAACTATGTTGTTCACTTTACACTAATATGTCTGTATCAAGTAAATATGTTGTTCACTTTACACTAATATGTCTGTATCAAGTAAATATGTTGTTCACTTTACACCAATGTGTCTGTATCAAGTAAATATGTTGTTCACTTTACACCAATATGTCAGTATTATGCAAATATGTTGTTCACTTTATATCAATATGTCTGTATCAAGTAAATATGTTGTTCACTTTATACCAATGTGTCTGTATCAAGTAAATATGTTGTTCACTTTACACCAATGTGTCTGTATCAAATATGCCATGAAACAGTTTTTATCAAAATCATATTTCTGTTGTTACAGTTTTACTGTACAGGAAATCTCACATTCATCTTTACATTTTTTTAAAGTCTGAAATACCTTCATGCATTAAAAGCCATTCTTTGACCTTGTTGCGAGTTCCATTAGAATACAATCCCAGAGAGCCATTGCTCCTCACAACTCTATGACAGGGTACAAGAAGTTGTATGGGATTATTCCTCATTGCTGAACCTACAGCTTGAGAAGCATGAGGATTTCCCGTCAGCTTGGCTAATTCTCCGTAACTAATCGTGCTTCCAACCGGAACTTGCTCCGCCAATGTTTTCCACACTTTCTCACGATAAGAACCTAGGTGTAAAAATAAACGAGCCATATAACACTATAATTCAAAGTCTCATCACACTATAGATATTTTTAGCTACTTACTAATCATGATGTATCTTTCGAAAAACAATATGTCAAAAGTCGTCGTTGTGATAAGAGTTTAGAATAATGAAAATTTGGATCAATAATTAGTAAAAAAAAGGATATTACTGTATTACAGTTGTGTAAACATGCTTAAGTTCTGTAGTTTGGTGTTTCTTTTTCCAATAAAATAAACTTCAAATGACAAAGTAAGAGTGATAAAACCGAGCCGATGAATATAAACTGAGCAATAATACATCATACACAAGTACACCAGTAATCTGTCACAACATATTTTAAACGTCTACCACAGTATTTTGAAAACTGTTCAAAATTCTCTTAGTATAATGAGTTACACTCTTCAATTTCAATGTCATATGACAAGTTATATTAATTTCACAGTATAATTACAGTACAACTACCCATCTCTTAATGGTTAAAGATGCTATCCATAAGATAATTACAAGTCTCTTAATGGTTAAGGATGCTATCTACAAGACAACTACCCATCTCTTAATGGTTAAGGATGCTATCTACAAGATAACTACCCATCTCTTAATGGTTAAGGATGCTATCTACAAGACAACTACCCATCCCTTAATGGTTAAGGATGCTATATACAAGACAACTACCAATCTCTTAATGGTTAAGGATGCTATCTACAAGATAACTACCAGTCTCTTAATGGTTAAGGATGCTATCTACAAGATAACTACCAATCTCTTAATGGTTAAGGATGCTATCTACAAGATAACTACCCACCATTAAGAGACTGGTAGTTGTCTTGTAGATAGCATCCTTAACCATTAAGAGATCAAGGATGCTATCTACAAGATAACTACCCATCTCTTAACGGTCAAGGATGCTATCCATAAGATAATTACAAATCTCTTAATGGTTAAGGATGCTATCTACAAGACAACTACCAGTCTCTTAATGGTCAAGGATGCTATATACAAGATAATTACAAGTCTCTTAATGGTTAAGGGTGCTATCTACAAGATAACTACCCATCTCTTAACGGTCAAGGATGCTATCCATAAGATAATTACAAATCTCTTAATGGTTAAGGATGCTATCTACAAGATAACTACCAGTCTCTTAGTGGTTAAGGATGCTATCCATAAGATAATTACAAGTCTCTTAATGGTTAAGGATGCTATCTACAAGACAACTACCAGTCTCTTAATGGTTAAGGATGCTATCTACAAGACAACTACCAGTCTCTTAATGGTCAAGGATGCTATCTACAAGATAACTACCAGTCTCTTAATGGTCAAGGATGCTATTTACAAGACAACTAGAAATCTCTTAATGGTTAAGGATGCTATCCATAAGATAATTACAAGTCTCTTAATGGTTAAGGATGCTATCTACAAGATAATTACAAGTCTCTTAATGGTTAAGGATGCTATCTACAAGATAACTACCAGTCTCTTAATGGTTAAGGATGCTATCTACAAGACAACTACCAGTCCGTTAATGGTTAAGGATGCTATCTACAAGACAACTACCAGTCTGTTAATGGTTAAGGATGCTATCTACAAGATAATTACCCATCTTTTAATTGTTATAGATAATATGTACAAAACATGTACCAAATTCTTAGTGTATAAAGTGATTTTAGCATTTTTTTCCAGTTAGAAATAATTCAAGTACATGATTATTAAACTTGTAATGTTTTAAATATTTTCAATCATATACAGGATCTGAAATATTCTATCAAATATTCCGATTGAACCTGGAAAGGTTAGTTTTTGTCATCACTGTAAAAGAACTGGCAACATGAAGCAATACTATCCAAACATATCTGCACATAGAAGTGTGTGTGTTTAAAAGATATGAATGCAGATAACGTCTCACCTGATACTGAACTGATACATGAACAAAATGGTGGCAAGGAAGTCTTTAAGGTTTCTTTAGGGTTAATAAAGTACACTTTTATCCAATCTATACACAGTAGAGCAGGCTTGTAGGTGTAACCATTATCACTCCACTGTTGACCAATTAGTTTCACTGTAATGCTTGAAACAAAGTTTGATGAATGATTTAATATACTACCAAGACATTAAGAGCACTAAGACTAAAATTCAAAAATCAATTAGTCTTAGTAATATCTGATTTTGTTTTGAACTTGTCCTTCAGAGAGAGAGAGAGAAACAAATTTTTGTACTGTATTATACGTATTCTTGTAAGTCATTGTCACAGGAATGATTTATTAAACACCACCACCACTGGTGGGTTTGATATTGTATTATTATTAAAGGTTCAAATTATTATGTTACTGTATTAGCCTTATTTCAATGTAAGTTTATGACATGAATGCTCAAAACTACATAAACTGCACAGGCATTACAAAGAAACGCATTGTTTGTTGCAAGTAATCAAACAAAATGTATTTAAAAAATTACATTTGAAAATACATTTTCAGTGGTATATAAAACCTTCTTACTAACGCACTATATGCTTGATTTCAGCTTGTACGTGTGGTTGATATTAGAAAACCATGACAAAGTACCGTTTATTTGGACAGTTTTAACCGACAGAAAGAAATGTTGTGAAGCAGCCTTTCACTGGTAACGTTTAGGATTGACAAATGATTCACAGAAATGCTAAGCAAATAAATCTTAGTGGTTCATTTTATTTATAAAAAACCTTAAAATGGGGCATTTTTTGCACCTTCATAAGTTCGAGAAGTGGTTTAACAAACACAAGTCATGCATTAAAGTGATGTAACTTTTTGGGATATTGTGATATGCTCATGAATATATTTATTTATTATCTATTTGATGCACTATGGGGAATATGCAGCTACTAAAGAAAAGTTAGAGTTGTCGAAACATTTGCTCAAGTACATGGATATGTTTTATATATATATCATGTAATCAAATTTTATATTTTAAATAAGTAAGTAATTGTACACACAGCTAACAACATCAATTTTGCTGGGAAAATATTTGAAGCCTAGCAGAATATGTTTGAGTTAAAACCTCCAGAAAACCATTGTGTATCTTACCCAATTTCATAAAATAAGAAAATCGTTAAATCCAAGAACAGAAATTTCAATTTTCAAAAAAATATCTATTTATTTGTTGAATGAAATAAACACTTTTAACTCAACTTAAATAACTTACAACTGAATAACATATATGTATAACACACTGCAGTAAAAATCTTTATCCTGTTGGATTTGAGACAGTTTCACAACTTACAAGCCATTCTTTATAATTTCAAAACTTTCTTCCACTGTAAAGCCTTACAAAATGACTTTATAAGTCATGAAATCATTAATTTGTATTAGGATTGACTTTAACTATTTAAGGAGTACAAGTATGTTATTGTTAATTGTGATTAAGAAGTTAGCACACAGGGTCACATACAAAAATTATAATGGTTTTCAAATGAGACCCAAAACTCGAGCACTTTCGAATAGTTCACCAACTTCTTTATTATCCTGAAAAAGAATTGTGAACTGTTCAAAAGTGCTCGAGTTTTGGGTCTCATTTGAAAACCATTATGGTGTTTTATTATGCTACCCACGTGAAATGTTCTTTTGTGTTACTACATATATATATATATATATAAAATCATTGAGCTAGTCATTATGACAATAACATAAAATGTCAAAGATGAAACTTATTCAACTGCTCCATCTATATTTACTTTGATTCTGGATGGAAGTTTTCATCTGTGACATCATCCGCTTGTCCTACTGTATGAAGGCCTTTTGGACAACTTGTAATGACAATATTTCCTATGGGACTACTGACAGTATACGAATTGGTTGGACCATTTCGGCAAACTTTAAATTTCGACTTCAGGCGATCTCTTGTCTTGTTGGAAACCAACTTGTTATATTTTTCCATTATTTTATATAGTCAAATATTCTGAAACAAAGATGGGGGGGGGGGTAGGATTCAAGTGATGTTAAGACACAAAAATACCTTATAAATAGATGTTTGATACTAACTCATAAAATTTCCATTGCATCTTGTACCTGAAAAACAATATTTAAATAAATATATATATATATATATACTAAAAATCATTCCCATATTACTTAAGCATTAAGCCAAAAATAACTTAGTGTAGCTTGATAACTTTCATATCAAACATGTCTGATACTGGAGCCTATAGAGCTTAATGTGATTTCATGCTGAGTATTTTTAGCTACTCTCATGCACCGTAAGTGTAATGATGTAATTATATTTGTATTTCTGTAAAGCATTTTATTCCAAGAAGACCAGAATCTAAATTCTGAACACAGATTTTTTTGTTCAGACATAAGCCTCAAAACTCATATTAGCAATGCAAACTTTGAAAAACAATAATGGAATTTCTCATAAACTATATGACATGTGTTTGTATGATCTAAAATACACACTAACACGTATATTTTTATAATTATGCTTCCCATATATTTAAAAACTAAACTAAGTCATGAAAATCCCTACTTACAAAAAGACACTATTACCTGTGCTTCGTATTTTGGCACACAGGTACATTATTTTTGTTAAATCCTATTTGTTTATACAGCTGCTGCAACATGTACATCCACAACTTTCTCAAACATACGAAATGGTGTATTTACTTGTTGTTAAACAAATGTTTAAACAACTCTATTCAATTACTATAACATAATTTCAATGCTTTGAAGATAAACTTTGTTCTTAAGTTGTAATGTTAACCTTTAAAGTGTCAGATGTCATTGTTACAAAGTTGTATTAAAAGCAACAGATGTATAACTTCCTGCTTTAGAGGGGAAAAGAAGAACCTTTAAGTGTAAACTAATTATTATTACAGATTAGTGCAAAAAGCACACCTTTATAATAAACTTTATAAAGTTATAACTTATCGTTACAACTTACAATGATAATTCAGCAAAGTTAATATATCAACTTAATATATCTTTGTCAACGTTATTTAATTCGTAATATTCTAATATTAAGTGCGTAAGTTTAATAAACTTAAACAGCAGGTTAATCGTTTTTTTTTTCACTGTTTGGTTTTTAATAAGGAATCTATTGGTAAAAATTAAGAAATAACAAACGAACCGCTCTTACTAACTTTCAGTTGTGTACTTGTTGCTCTAAAACATATTTAGGGGTCAACTAATAATTACCTAGGTAGTAAAAATATCATAAGCTGTAATATCAAATCCTCAGTTATAACGTGATACAGCTGAAAACAAATATACTTATAAAAAGAGTTTATGCTGTGATTTCCTAACTAGAACATTCCTATATAAAACCTTTTATAAATCCAAGTATACCAGTTAAGTCCACACTTTTCCATCATTTAGATGACAAATAACATTTAAAAAATTAAAA
>NW_013671176.1:37887-40096 GCF_000517525.1 Limulus polyphemus
CGATGACGCAACAGTATTATTTATCTGCAGTATAGTTATAATGCTAGATTGACGTCCTTCAAATTATTGTTTTTCTCAGTGACCAAGGGTCTGTTGTTTTAGACAATGAGGTATCTGCACTCTGTCATCCACGGGGAATCGAATCTTGGATTTTATCATTGTAGGTCCTTAAACTTATCGCTGACCCACAGGGGAACATTATACTGCGATATGCATTATATCTTCTTTTTTTAAAAAAATTAAAAGCAATATTTTATTTTTCTAGATTAAACTGTGAATTTGATTTATCACAAGAGAGTTTTATGCAATTGATTCAAAATTACAGATCACCAGGAAAAGTTAATAAAATGGCAAAGTTATCGACAATATTAAGACTGAACAAAAACGGTTTATAATATTTAGTATTGCAGTCTGGTTATGCTAAGCATAATTTTAGTCGAGTTCTAATTAATATAGTGTAATTATCGAGAATTATAATCTTTTAACACTGACTTAAGTGTTAGATAGGGCGACTTTAGGATGACGTTTCTCTGGCCTGAGAAGAAATACGTGAAATATCATAATTAATGTAGACCACTCTCCTACAAATCTTTCAATTAACATCAACTTGACCAGCATGTTTTTTGTGAAACATGATATTGGTCAACGTACAAACTAATAATAAGATTTCAGTATCTATGTTTAATTAGCTTATAAACCACAAATAATAACAATACAAAATTCTCGTGCATGCATGGAGTGTTTGACAGAGATTGATGCCCCTAAGTCTAACATTTGGTGGTTAACTATTAAACTTGCATATTATTTTAGAATTTACTTAAATATTGTTACGTCTCCGTTCGTTCGTTAATTTTCCGTAAATTCGTTCCGACGAAACTTTAGCGACACAAGTCCTTTCTTAAATAAAACTGGTTTATTCTTTCCGAATACAACTTTACGATACACTTAATTTCAACAGTCGCTCTATAACAAACGCTATAACTCACGTCTCACGTGGCCAACAATATTCTGTCCGCATACATTCAATTACTCATTACCTCCCTGTCGCTTCGTGGCCGGTCTTATATATACAAGACTACACTATATCTAGAAGGATCACGAGATTTAAGGAAAGGACGTGAATGTTCGAGAACGACGTGGCGTGATACTAGTCACGTGACCTCGATGTCCAACAATATAATATTCGGCTTAGCTAACTTAGTTACTGATAAGCAATGTTCGCAATATGATTGCTGTAATCATCATATGACTGTTCAGGATGGCTCTCTTTACCCATTAGTAAAGGAACCTACCAGAAACAATGCTATTTTATATTTATTGTTAATTTCAAATATAGAAATGATCGAGAGGGTGGAAATTGGGGAACATCTGGGTGCAAGTGATCATTGCTCTATTAGGTTCAATGTTTTGCTGCATATGGAGATAAGGAATAATGATATTTTGGTTACAAATTTCAAAAAAGCAAATTTTGAAGGGAATGCGACAAGAGTTATTTGGAGACACTGATCAGATGTGGAAAATTTTTAAATATTCAATGTAAACATATTCCTAATAAAAAGAAAAAGGTAGCTACAAGTAAAAAAACCAGGTTGGCTCACAAAGAGTTTAAGAAATAAAATTAAAGAAAAGCATCATAAATTTAAGAAATTTAAATTGACTGGTACTTAGAAGATCAAGCAAGTTGGTGAAACAGGAAATTAGGATATCAAAAAGGATGTATGAGAAAAAGTTGGCTGAAAATGTAAAAATTAACAGTAAAAATTTCTTTAAATACATTATCAAGAGGGAAAAAAAAATGATAGGATAGGGATGATAAAGGAAGGCTAGTATCTGATGATTATGAGATGGCTGGGTTATTAAATTTTACTTTTTCTTCAGTTTTACTAATGAAGATTTAAACAGTATTCCACATCTTGATCAGTTGATAAATGGAAATGAGATCAAACAAGATGACTGCATTAATTCTGAGCTGGTTAAGAAAAAAATGAGAAGTTTAAAAAATGATAAAGCTCCTGGGCCAGATAATATTTCCCCAAGGGTTTTGAATGAGGTTAAAGATTGGATATGTGAACCACTTACTACTGTTTTTTGTCAGTCCTTGAATAGCGAGCAGGTACCAGAGGATTGGAAGTTAACTAATGTAACTCCTCATTTCAAGGGAGGTAATAATAATTGCCTCAGTAATTATATGCCCAATAGTCTTACATCA
>NW_013671176.1:41041-55261 GCF_000517525.1 Limulus polyphemus
AAGTCACGTGACTCTAGTAACACGTCATGATATTCTAGAAGGATCATGTCTGTTCGTGGCAACTCTGGTCTATTCTATTCTTGTATATAAGTGCGCCAGATAAAGCCAAATTAATTAATCGGAATTAAATTAGAGACAGATAATCGAGTCAAGCCGTAAGTAAAGTGCGTGAATCGTTGTGAATTCTAGCGTGTGTTGAAGTTAAATTGACTGTGGAAATTAAGCGTATTGCAAAGTTGTATTGAGAAAGAATAAACTAGTTTTATTTAAGAAAGGACTTGTATCGCAGAAGTTTCTTCTGTAAGAATTTCTACGGAAAATCAACAAACGAACACAGACATAAGAATATTAATTGTTTGACATCTTATTTTTTATTGATTTTACTAGCACTTTAAATTTGTTGAATGTTAAAACATCCACTTACACTTTAGAGGTCATGTAGAACTGCAACTATAAAGGCTAGATATAGTCGTTAAAAGCTACCACCTCCAACTCTCGGTCAACTCTTTACCAACGAATAGTGAGATCGTCTGTTACATTATGATGCATCTACGGCTGAAATGACGGTTTGATTATTTCATAATGAAGGAGTTTAGTAGAACTATTTTGTTTCAAAATACTGTCCTTTATATTGACATATATTTTGATCATAGTAACACATTAAATTCTGCTTTTTTTTAAAGTATTTTTTGACTACCTTCACGTCTTCTATGAAGTTAGTGATGAGATGGAGAGCTACTGGGTATTTTGTAATCCATCTTTGTTTTTGTTTGTTTATTGTTAAGCACAAAACCACACACTCGCACCCACCACGAGTATCGAACCCAGTTTTTAGCAGTATAAGCCACAAGATTTACCGCTAAGCCACTGGGAGCAAATAATCCATTTTCGATAAACACTTAAATGGAATTTCTGAGATTAAAGATAACTCCATATTACGTCTGTTGCAAGTGCCCCCCCCCCCCCAGTGGTACAGCGGTATGTCTACGGACTTACCACGCTAGAATCCGGGTTTCGATACTCGTGGTGGGCAGAGCACAGATAGCCCATTGTGTTACTTTGTGCTTAACTTCAAACAAACAAACTATTGCAAGTACAATCTACATTAATTACAATAACACGAAATTTGAAGCCAAAATCTTTGGAATCTATATAAAGATGAGCTAACACAACCGCCAATATCTTGAAGGAAAAGGTTTCTTGAATTCTTTTAACTAAAGTGTACCTTATTTTCGCCCGAAATACTACTTTGGTAATAGTTCCTGATACGAGTTATAATCACTGTAAGTTTTTCGTTATAATTTATTGCAATAGATGTATCTAGCTGACATTAATAAATTGAAAACATAAGAATCCGCTCAATCCATATTATTATTGAAACTTATTTAATAATACAATTTCTTTACTGAAAATACAAACTCATATATATTTTGACTCGCAAGGAATCTTCATTTGAAACATTTGTCCACTGATTAATGTATGAAACGTAAGCCTAATAAAATAATTGACCCTGAAATTATCAAAACTAAGTATGACATTTTATTAAACAGTTTGTTTTACTTGAATAAATTATATAATGTCTTATATTTATGCATTAACATATATTCTGGTTTAAATTTCCCCCTATGTTTAAATAATTGCTACATGTTCAACTTCATTATTATTGAAGTGTAAAAATATCGTCAAGAATCTAGTCCTTGATTCCAAGAGTTTATCTACCGAGAACCCAAGTATTCTGTGTTGATAATGAATAATATGCCAGTCAATTACAAAAAGACTAAAATAATGTTTAGACAGGGTATACCGTAATGGTAGATAACCCAACTGTGTAGCTTTACACTAACAAAACAACAACGCTAGAAAAATCAGACACTCATAAAAATATTACGAGCGTAGTTTGTTTCATCTCTACATTAAGAGGACGACTTAATTTTAAGAGCTAGTTCAGCGATAAATAATACGATCAATGATGAGCTGAATTCGAAGCTTTTTACATGAATTAAAAACAAATATTTCACTGTCTTCTTAAAATAAGTGTCCCGAAAAGGGGGAAACCACATTCCTTTTCACTCCCTTACTGTCATTGAAGTTTTAAAACAAGACCATAAATGACATTCTTGTAGTATAACCACGGTCATTCGAATATACAGGTTTTTGTGGAAAACAATATTACCTTTGGTTTTATTTTTACTTTTAAATCAAAAATGTTTATTTAAAGTTGAAATAAATGTTATTGCACTTAACTGTATCGTTTTATCTATTCACTTTATGTTTAACATTATGTTATGAAGACATTAATTCTAAGAACTTATGAGTAAAAGTAAAAAAAAAAATAATGTTAATGTTATCTTGTTTGTTTTACAATAAAATCACATTTGGCTATCCGTTGTGTCCACCACGGAAAATCGAACCCCGGATTTCAGTGTTGTAAGTTCCTAACTTACCGCTGTTCCATAGGGGGACATATTTTATTTACCTGTACTGTATTGACTTCTAGGCATTTCCAGTTAAAACTGTTTAAACTTAAACACGGTAAGAGTTTATTATTTAAAACATAATCGACCGTAAACTGTGTCATTTTCTTGATGTTGAAGTTTGTTTTTTAAAATTCTAATACCATTTCAGAGAACTGAAAATTCTCATGGCAATTTAGTTTTATTATCAGTGAATCGCAAATTTTTGTTTTCTTAGTCATTGTATTCTTGTATGCGTGAGCAATAATTGGTGTAAATGAGTCTTTTACACATGAAGGTCTTATATGTAATACTTATAAAGAGTTTTCTGAACTATAAAGTTAATTTAAAAGTAATCAGTAAACGTAACTGATGGTCGACTGCAGAACTATTCATTTCGTAAAAAATATGGTATACATTTCACAAATCTAGGCTTACAGTGAAATCGAACGCTATTTATCATGGCAGTGCTAGGAATAAGGCTTTTAAACTAATATTTCTGCGATATAATAAATCATGCTAAATATGTTGTGGAGTACTTATGTTTAGGTATTATTTCAGCTTTGTTACAGAATCAAACGGTAAATATAATAAATTATACGGTCCCTACAATATATGTAAGCGCGCCCTCTAGAGAACTGTGAATGAGTTAACGTGAGTGGTGTACAGAGTAAATGATGGCTTGGGTTGGTAGTTTTAGTTGTGTGTTTAAGTCGGTGTTTGTATTATGTATGCCGGTGAATCTAGATGAATGAGTTGAGTTTTGATATGTACGTTGTTCTTTCTAAGTGATACCAAAAATAATGACAGAAAGCGCGAGAACATCGAAGTGTTCAAAGTCAGCGTCAGAAGGTGATTTAGCTGATGTCGAAGAAGGAATTGCCACAGATATAAATATAGACGCTAGTGATTTATTAACCGACAGTGCGAAAATACATACGTTACCTTCTGGTTTTTTCACCCTACCAAGATTGATGAGTGGTCGGAAACGAGGAAAGAAAAAAAAAGACAAAGAAGAAGTATCACAGTCTCTTACTAAAAGTAAAACAGAACCCGAATCTTTAAAAACTACGAAGACTAAGAGTAAGAAAGAAGAAGCAAAAAAGGTTGTTGGTAAACAATCACACGGATTTTTCAAAAGATTGTTTAGGCGTCATTTATCTCAGTTGGCAATTCCCTTAAATGTGTCAGTAACCACTGGTAATACTCATGCATGCAATTCTGAAATTGAAACTAGTGGAACCAATAAGCCAAAACACCCTTCTACGTCAAACAATGAGATTAGATCTCAACATTTAGTGTGTGATTCAGGGACCACAGCTGTTTCACTGTCAGAAGTTTCTGAACCATCTTTAAAAGGAAAGACTCCAGCAGTTTGTGGAATTCATAACCATGGAAATACATGCTTTATGAATGCAATAATTCAGTGTTTAAATAATACTGATATGTTTGCAGAATACTTTGTGATGAACCATTACAGGGTAGACTTGTTACGAAGGAATAAAATCCATGCAAAGAAATATGGAACAAAAGGTGAAGTTACAGAGCAACTAGTTGTGTTATTGAAGTCAATTTGGACTTTTCAGTACCTTCCAGAAATATCCAATGAATTCAAAACCTATGTTGCGAAGTATGGAGCTCAGTATGAAGGAAGTAACCAGCATGATGCTCAAGAGTTTCTATTGTGGCTCTTGGACAAAGTCCATGAAGATCTCAACACTGCAACCAAAAAAAATATAAGAAGCCAAAGGTGAGTACATGTGTAAATTATTGGTAAGTTATGGCTAACAGAATGTTTCTGTGCAATGTTTTAGGAAACACTGTATTTCTTAAATACCTCTGATTCAGTTTTGAATTTGTGTACTTTGAACCATTGGATATTCTACTGATAGACAAAACACATTAACAGGAAGGCTTTTGTAGGAGAGATGGCACCATTAGAGTGATCGTAACAAAGAAATATTTAACTGGATTATGGTTAAGAAAACTTGATTGGTTATCATTGTCCAGAATTTGTTGAACAAGTATATAGATGAGACATGTTTTATCAAATTTGTGCTATGTGAGTGATTGGGTATTTAGGGGATTGGTTTATAACCTTGATTAGTAGAACAGTCTTTTGACCACACCCTTTTTTCCCCTACAGTATTTCTTTTTTTCCACGTATATTTTTTACACTTATTGACTTGGTAGGAGTGATGGAAAAAAGATGATCTCTTTACGAAAGTTAGGACAAAAAGAGTTAATGTGATTTTATTTTCATTTTGGGGCTGTGATCTAGGTTACTGGGAAGTCATGTCATGGGGGAAACAATTATGTTTTTTTTGCATCCAAATGAGATTTAACAGCATCTGTTTTAATCTTAGTTTCTGCAAGTCTTTATTTAATTTTGTGCTTGTCTTCTATAAAATTCCTTCTTTCCTGGTTTTTCTAAAGAGCTGTTTGAGACACTATATTACTTTTGATTACTTGCTTAGTATGTCTTCTGGGCAGAACATGTAACAGGGATTTGTTTTCAGTTTGTTCCCAAGTTCTTAATCGAGAGAGGTCAATTGTTTTTCTACCAGCAGCAGTTCAAGACATGGTAATAGAGGTTGTTGTTTTTATCACAGACGACTCCCTCAATCTTATCCAATAGGAAAAAAATACTTGCACAATGGCTCTTTAGTGCTGATTTGTTTGATAAAATGTTGTATTTGCTGTGCATAAAGCTTGCGAAAAATTAGTGGTGTGAGTTTGATATATTTTAACTTGTGTAACCATGCCTGTTAGTCAATGTAACCATGCCTGTTAGTCATGGATGTTGATAAACAGAAGGAAGAGAAAGAATATAATAGTTTTGTGGTTGAGAATATATATATATATATACCTTATATGTATAGTTAATATGACTAGATATGTATATACCTTTATATATATATATATAGTTAATGATCAGATATATATATATGTATATACCTTATATGTATATTTAACGACTAGATATTTATATATATTATATGTATGTTTAATGACTAGATATGTATATATATTATATGTATGTTTAATGACTAGATATATATATTATATGTATATTTAACGACTAGATATTTATATATATTATATGTATGTTTAATGACTAGATATGTATATATATTATATGTATGTTTAATGACTAGATATGTATATATATTATATGTATGTTTAATGACTAGATATATATATTATATGTATGTTTAACAACTAGATATTTATATATATTATATGTATGTTTAATGACTAGATATGTATATATATTATATGTATAGTTAATGACTGGATATGTATATATATATTATATGTATGTTTAATGACTAGATATATACATACCTTATATGTATATTTAACAACTAGAGGTAGATTTAATGTATGGAAAACAAGGGTCCATTTGTTCCTTCAAGGATTTTCTTGCACATCCACCCCCCAAGAAATAAGAAATGTAAAAACTAAACCCACCCTTTATTTTTTAGGACATCATCGGTTAATGTCATAAGCTCTTCTAAAGTGTTTGTGACAATGCATTCCATAAGCTGATCAATCTGTTTTAACTGGAGCCTAGCCTGTCTTTTCAAAAATCTTCAACTTGTGTCCTCTCATTCTATTGTCATCAGAATTCAACACAAAGAAATAAGGAACCATTGCTTTATTGATCCCTCACTTAACTTTAGAAGCTTCAATGAGATCACCCCTTACATTGCTTTTCTCAAAAGAATATAAGAGCTCTCAACATAACCCCCAAATAAGATAATTTTCCATTCCAAGAATCATCCTAATAGCCTTCTGTTGAACCCTTTTTTAGTAGATATCCTTTCTTAGATAAGAAAACCGTTAACAGTGAGGCGAGTGATTTGTTGTGTAGAAGGATAATTACCTCTTCTGTCTGATGTTCAATATGTCTATAAATACAAAAAATCTGCTAGCTCTATATTGGGAGCAACAGAGCACTACATCAGGAGTTTGAGTGTTTAGATGCTAAGGTTCAGGATCTGCTGGAGAGGACAGACACTTTGATCTCTGCAATTGAGAAAAAACTTTTGTTTTTTAGTACTTGAGGGGGGGGGGCATGTAATTTTGATAATGGTAGATAAACAGACTTAACTAGATTTAAGGAAGTTCAGAAGTGCATTGAGGTTAGGAGTTGCCAGATAGCCTTGTTATTTTTCATATTACTGTTATTTCGAACAATTAGTTATTAATTTTCTTACTCTGCTAACTTTTTTTACTGACAGAATCTGCACATTGTTATTAATGTTTATAGTGAAAAACACTGAAGATTGTAGAGTCATCAAGAAACAATATTTCTAATTTCTTGAAAAACACTATGAGTGTCTTTCTGTTGCATAATAAAGTGTTTTACATCACTCTTTGTCTTATCACAAAGTTCCTGATTTTTTTCCCTGTCAAAGAAGATACTGGGGAACACTGAAAGGCTTGAGGTTTAACTCCCATACACTTCAGATCAGTGATTTTGGTTGATTCTCCAGAGGTTTGTCATTCCAGTGAGCCATTAATCACTAAAAATTTATCAATTTGGTTGCCTAGATACATCAATATTGATTCATAGTTACTAACATTGTTACATTAAATTTCTGTGAGAATATTAAAAGCTACGATGATTTGAAACTTAAGATATCTTTACACTCTGAGTAATTATTAGTTTTGTACTAGTGTTCTGTGTAGAGTTGACTGTAGGTGAATGACAGGCTATTGTTAAAGATGTGGAGGACAATGCTGCTGATTACACCCCTGGTGATCATTATTTACTAGGTAAAATAAATACACAATCAATTATCTTGCTTCAACACGTGGTCAGTCTTTTAAAGTGACATGGTTTGAGTAACAGTTTCCTTGTTTATTTTATTCTGTCTTTCCTGGATGTTTGATTTAAAACTTAACGGCTGAAGCTTATCATTGAAATTATGGAAATAATCTTCCTGAAAGGGAGTCATAGGCTGCCTCGAAGGGGTCACCTGTTTTAATCACTTGCACCACTACACAGTAATGTGTTGTCTGTCAGTCATTAAACACTAAAATGATGTCACATAAGGGATACTTCATGTTGTAATTTGTACTGTTGTGATGTCAGTAAAACATGTGCATGAGAGGAATTATGAACTCTGTAGGCTACAACACATGTGCATGAGAGGAATTATACTCTCTTTAGGCTACAATATATCATGACATATGAACTTCAAAAACAAGAAGTAAACATTTTTGTCATTCCTAATTTGTGCTTTATTTACTCTTGAAACAGAACACTTTCAGGGACCTTGCAGAAGTACATCTAGTAATAATAGTTTAATATCATGAATTTTTTTACTTTACAGCTGGCATTAATGAAAGCAACTTAACTGTTGCAAATGTGAGTTAAACTGTGTTTAGTAACATGTATTAACACAAGATTAATGTGTTTATAACGTGACATAGGTTATGTTCTTACTACAGGATAATTAGACAGTTTTGTTTTCAGTTGTCATTGTGAACCGATTGTTGTCTTTTAAACACCCGAATAACCTTGATTGTGTACAGGTATTGAAAAATATATTGCCTGTCATGTGTTTATAAATGTGTAGATTATTGAAGTGGACAGTGATAGGTTATCAGGGTTCAAAATGATCTAGATTCTAGGTCATGAGTTACAAGCAGGAGTGGTCATGCTTAGCAAAGCTTCAAAGTTGTGACATTGTTACGTAAGCTTCAACTAATGTTTTGATGTTTCTTTATTATAATTTTTAGCATATTTCAAATTATTATTATTATATGCTTCTTAGGGGTTGTTGAATTTGATTTAAATTAAGAGAAATATGTTGAATTATTAACAAATTTTTGCATAAAGTAAGCTATCTATGTAAATTGAAAACAAAATTTAAAATAAAAATGAGTCCATGTATACCACTTTCACATCCCTACTAACAAAAATAATGTTACATTGTCTCAACAGTTGGGCACACATTGTTAACCACATTTTCGGCCATAAACCCAGTAGTATTTCAGAAGGTTTGGTTAGCTTTGGCAAATTAGATTAGCTTTAAATCTATACATTTAGCGTTACACCAGAATGTTGCACAGGGACTTTCATACCATACTGTGGCTTGTTAGCTTGACTGGGATATGATGGACATAGTGATTTCGATGCTATTCCAAATTATTAAATTACGTTAACAAGAACTGTTATGATGTGAATTAGAGTAAGCTGGTAAAGTGTAATTTTATACGAGTCATTTACAAATTAGGGTAAGAAGTAATAACCAAATATTATTTATTTATTTGAACACCAGTTATTTATTAGGCATAGCTAACTTTGTACTACGTTGATGGATATATCCTCATGGTTATCTCTGTGGACATACTGTATCCAGGACTCCATGTTGACAACCTTCCTCGTTGAAAGTGGGAGGTCATTGTATCCCTGAGACGAGTACATTAGAAGCATAGTTAATAATTGCGTTTCACTAGTTGACCAGAGATAATTTTTGTTTGTGATTAACAAAGTGTGATGTCATTATATTGATTTTCAAATCGTTAACGTAAACAAATAAAATCTGTAGAAATCCAGTAGTAATAAGAATTGTTCAAAATGAGAACGACACGTGCGACCTAGCACGCTTACAGCTGTGCACGAGATAAAACTATTACTTGTGATATTTGTAATCGATGAAGTGCCCTGTAGTACAATCTGCATATTCAGTTATCAGTTTCTTACCGTCTCAAGTCAGCTTAAGAATGAACTTGAAATATAATTAAATGACGTGTATTCTGTTCATAGTACAAATCAATATGTTCAAATTTAGTTCTTGTTTGTTACCAAGGCCAAACTTTATGATAGTTGTCATTAATTTGAAGTTATAAAGGTTTATTTAGTCCTAGCTTTCCGACTGATCAATAGTCCCTCGCCAGGGTTTGGAAGATATAAAAGAAATGACGTGTAGCTGTTTCTTGTATCGAAAGAGAGCGTGACGTACGAGCAGTTTTTACATATTTTCTACTTATAAAGTTAAACAATCACGAGACTTGAGAAAATTGAAGCGAGTAGATTTCATGATTTACCTTTTGGAAAATTTTGTTGTTAACGGTGTTTTTTTCGTCCCTATTTGATTAATATATATTTGATATTACTGTTAATTACGTGAAATATTACTGTTAAATATGATTGATATTACAAGGGATAAATTATTATCTGAGACCAGTGTTATTGACATGTAGCTGGCTTTATATTTAACGGCTTTGGTTAAAATGTGTGTCACTTTATTGTTAAACATGTCTTGTTTAAACGTAGTTAGCTTTATTATTAACTAGTTTTGTTGAGATATGGTTCACTTTTTTTGTTAACGAACTTTGTGTAACCGTGGTAATCTTTATTGTTAACAGAGGTTTGTTTAACCGCGGTTATCTTTATTGTTAACGGGGTTTATTTAAACGTTATCTTTATTGTTAACGAGGTTTGTTTAAACGTTGTTGTCTTTATTGTTAACAGGGTTTAGTTAAACGTGGTTGTCTTTATTGTTAACGGGATTTATTTAAACGTGGTTGTCTTTATTGTTAACGGGTTTGTTTAACCGCGTTTATCTTTGTTGTTTGGATGTGGCTGTTTTTATTATTAACGGGTTTTGTATAGATGCGTTTAGTTTTATTGTTAACAGGGTTTGTCTAATCACGGTTGTCTTTACTGTTTGGATGTGGCTGTTTTTATTATTAACTGTTTAGATGCGTTTAATTTTATTGTTAACGGGGTTTGTCTTTATTGTTTGGATGTGGCTGTTTTTGTTATTAACGGGTTTTGTATAGATGCGTTTAGTTTTATTGTTAACGGGGTTTGTATAAACACGGTTGTCTTTATTGTTTGGATGTGGCTGTTTTTGTAATTAACGGGTTTAGAAATTATTTTAAATCCGTTCTGGCTTTATTTAAACACGATCGTCTTTCTTATCAGTGGATTTTGTTTTGATGCGTTTGGCTTTATTATTAAACGGGTTTTGTATAAAGCTTAATATCTGGACTTGGTTGTCTCGGTTTAGCAGTGGCTGGCTTTATCTTTAACAGGTTTTGTTTATATATATATATATGTGTGCTTGCCTTTGTTATTAACGTGTTTTATTTACATACGGTTGACCATGTTGTTAAATGGTTTTGATTAGACGTGACTGGCTTTTTTGTAAACGTGTTTTTTTTTATTCTGTATTTATGTCAAAATTACTAAGGTTAGTCTCCCGCCGTTCCTAATTTTGAACTGTTGACCAAAATGGAAGGCAGTCGGTTAGCAGCACCCTAACGTCCATCATCCACGTTAAGGGATGGATTATCACTCTTATAACGCATTCGCAACGTAAAGCGTGGAGAACATTTTGTGATATCGCAAGGATTCGAACCCGGTTCGCAAGCTTCGAAATCTCATGTTCTGTTGTTTAACGGTTAAGTAGCGATATTTCTGTTACTTGGTCGATGACAGTCGCTTTCGGCAGTCTGCATAATTATATAGTTTAGGCGAACGTACTCGCATGACTGGTTTTTGGCATGAAGTAAAATATGCAGGTTTTCGTTTCTTTTAAAACTTTGATGTATGAAAGAAAACTCTGGAGGCAACTTCTTATTTTATTTTTTTACTTTCAACGTTTTTTTTGATGTACAAAACTTGAAGATAGCTTTTATGTGCGGAAACATCTGTTAGCTGAGTTCTTGCACAGATTTTAAAATAAGAAATATCTAGCGGATAAATGACAATAATAAATAAAGATACAACGTTGTGAAAGATAATTTTCAGTGAAATTAACAACGTGTATATGTGTCGGGAATAGGTGAAAAATGTACCATCTGAGCTTATAGCAAAATAAGCGAGTTTATAATATAAACCTTGAGATTTTTTTTTTTAAACGTAAACTAGGTAACAAAACTAAAAGGTCTACAGTTGATGACGCGGAACCCACTTTTTATAAAATAAACTTTGGAGACGATACATTACGATGACACAAGCCTGTGGAAACTTTGTACATTTGTAATAAAGTTTCTTGCACCACTCATTTAAACCTTTTCCCAAATTTTATCAACAGGTTTGTTACGGTTTATTTTTACCGTTTTTCTGTACGGTTGTAACCATTTGTGTGTGTTTTTTTATTTTATTTAAAAAAATGATTTATTTAATAACCACTACATTTAGTGTACTATAAAAGAATTTTTAAAAGATAATAATATAACTTTAGGCCCGGCATGGCCAGGTGGTTAGGGCGCTCGACTCGTAATCTGAGGGTCGCGGGTTCGAATCCCCGTCACATCAAACATGCCAACCTCCGCCTTTGCCTGGTCCCAAGTCCAGGATGAGAAAGGAGGAGGGTTGGGCGCGGGGGTAGCAACTCCATCCCGTAAAAACCAACCTGCTACAAGTAACTGCAACAACAACTTCCGTTGGGAGGTGTTGTTGCGGCCATATGCTCCACTGAGAGTTTACAGGAATAGATAAAAAAAATATATATATATAACTTTGAAATGGACCACTATTTGCCATAAATACAAGACAATTTGATCTCTCGCTGTCTTTAAATCCACATCACTATATATTTACATAAACGTACACATAGATGCTAGTAACCGTGTATTTTATTGCTCGTCCTATGTGTGTTAAATGGCTGGGTGGTTAGGGCGCTCGACTCGCAACCTGTGGGTCGCGGGTTCGAATCCCCGTCACACCAAACATCCTCGCCCTTTCAGTCGTGGGGGCGTTATAATGTTACGGTCACTCCCACTAAGAGTAGCCCAAGAGTTGGCGGTGGTGACTAGCTGCTTTCCCTCTAGTCTTACACTGCTAAATTAGGGACAAACAAACCACAGAACATTACAGTGACGAGTAAAGTGAAACTTGTATACAGTAAATAATCGTTAAGTATATTAGCTGAATTACCCGTTCCCTTCAGAGGTATCCTCATTACTTGAAATAGATATTTAAAAAAAATTCAATTTTCATAATATTTAATTTTTTATCTAAACCTTTGATTCTCAAAACAAAAATTACATTATCTAAATTAAAGCTTCTTGATATAACATACTGAGAACCCTAGTGATGAGCTGCCAGATGTAATCCTTCCCTTCTCTCTCTCTTTCCCCTCCAGTTTCTTGTTACAGCTGCTATTCCCTTATTCCTTCCAGTCTTTCATTTCTTACTTCATCATATTCTTGTGCACGTATTTCAGCTTTTCTAACCGTTTTAGTTTTAAGCCTTACGTCTCTTTCCTCCCGAGATTCGTTTATCCTCCCATCTGCTTTTCTTGCTGCTTCGGAAATATTTTTTGAAGATATTTTGACGTGGATTTTCTTGACATTTTAAAGGTTAAGCATACATGTTACTTTTATCCCAAAGGGTTACTAATCAAACGAGAGTTTAAAGTCATTTACATTGAATGTTATACCAAGGGAAGTGATCAGTTCTTTATATCAGTTTCCTGCTAGAGAAGTAATCAGTTCTTTTTTTATCAGCTCCATGCACAGTTTCCTGTTAGAGAAATGACCAGTTTAACCAACGAAGCATCAGTTCATTAGCTATCCCTGTTTAAAACAAAGAGTACTTTTTAAATGTACCATGTTCATTACAATTAAATTTTAAAAAATAGCACAGCAGTATTCCACTGCATTATATTTGTAATGAAAGTTTTTACTGGCCAGGGTCTCTTTAATTTTTAAAACCAAGTAGTTTTCGACAGTTAAATAATTTAAACTTGGCGATTGTCAACGGAATATCTTGAAATTTAAAACACGCTGAACACTCACCGATACTTCTACGCTCTTTAGCTAATGCTAACTTACACCAAGATGTGGGCGAAGTTCCATCTACCAATCTTCCATCTACCAGAGCATTGATACATGTAGATAAAGCTTTAGCGGTTCGTCTCACTCATTCTGTGTTTATACACAAAATAGTTCCTTATTGCAATGATAAATTAAACTCAAACCTTAAAATGTAAGGATCATTTGAGATTTATACTTTCTGATAAACACTGCACAATAAGGTATTGAGTCTTCTTTGTTTTTCAATGCATATTTACCAGTGAATTGTTGTGTTATACGAAGAGTCTTTTTTGGTACATTATACACCTACACTTTAGGGGTGGAAGCTCTATGGATGTGCTCCTTAATCATGATTATATTTTAAACATAAATCTGAAACACAACAGTAGAGTGAGCTACACATTCAGCCTCATATTTAAAAAGAGACATATTTGATTCTTATCAAAATTAACTTAGAAAGGTGGTTCTCTTACAATAAAATTTCATGAGCTTTGAAGTTTTCTTTTACAGTAGAGTTTCCCACCGTTTATGGAAAAGGGGATGATGTCACAACATTATAGAAAAAATACAGAAATAGGTTTCACGGTGCAAGTTGTTTGGAAAAATCAAATGTGTACCTTTTTTGGTGGAAAACCTGGTGGGAATTTTGACCGTGTATTGTTACTTCTGGGGACCGTAGGAGTCACTATGCCAAATTTGGTGGAGATTGGTCAAATAGTTTGGGAGAAGTTAGCGGACAGACAAACATACAATTTCGCTTATATATATATATATATATTTCGGGGTTTTCTCTTCGGACTGTCTTCCTGGTTTTAACTTTGTTAGCCTGCTAAGCTGAAGAAGCGCTTTAACTTGGGCATTTTCAAAATTGAAATGTGCTGGGACTAAACCCTGTAAAACCTCGTACATGGAAACGTTACATGGACGACATATTTTTCATTTGGACAGCTGGTCGTAAATCACTTAAATAATTTATCAC
>NW_013671176.1:56072-57379 GCF_000517525.1 Limulus polyphemus
GAAATCACTTGTGAAACAAAAACACCATTTACCTTATACAGTGTGTAAAATGTAATTAACAATATGTAGGACAACACTTGGAGAACGTTTAAACGACCATAAATCTATTAACACCGAAAAAGATCTCCCTGTTACTCAACACTTTAACCAACCCAGTCATTCCATTAACGATGTTACTCTCAACGGCATTGAAACATGATTCAAAACTAAAGCAGATAGAGAAATAAAAGAATCTTATTGGATTGCTAATCTAAACATTGTGGAATCAGTCTAGATCCTGGAATTAGTGATCTTCGTTCACTGGTTTCATCTCTGTCAGAAAAATGATTTTTATTCTTTGCTTATGTTTTTCATCTAATGTGAACGCTGAATTTCCTAAAACTTACTATTTATTTAAGATAATATTCATACCTGTTTTTATAGATTGATAAGCATAACATATCATTTTCAATCAGTCGCCAGGTGTCACCTTTATTTTACTTAAACACTTAGATATAGTTTTAGATATACATATATTTATCCATTTCTAAAGTAAAATATCCCCAACACCTTTTCACATACACTCTCGCCATCGGCTTCACTGTACCGGAAATAAGATGTTTACATCAGTACATAAAGAAATAGACTAAACATTTCCTGGAAAACCAGATGACCTTCATGACGTCATTAAACTCCCTTTATATCTATCACTCAGTTTGCCCCTGAAGAAGAAAGGTCCACTTTTCGAAAGCGCTCGGGTTATAGGGTTTTTATTCATTTCCTTGCTAGTTATTATAGAGTTGTAGCTGAGGGTTCCATCTGGACAAAATTTGGCGATGTTACGTCAGTGGGTCTCCTTGACAACCAAACAAACGTAATGGGATATTTCAGCCAATTATTATGATTTTTATGCGCCAGCAATACCAAGAGTGGGGCGCTGCGTATACCTGATTGGATTTTATTACTCATCACGATCTCTACCAGCCTACCCTTAAATGTAATCGAACTATTACATGCCTAAAGTTATCAGCATGACAGGTGGACAGACATTATTTTGACCTTTCCATGTTACTTCTGGGGAACGTAGGAGTCACCATTCCAAGTTTGGTGGAGATTGGTCAACTAGTGTGCGAAGAGATAGCTTACAAACATACAAGAGATTTCGTCAAGAAATTAATGGCGCGATTTGGAACACTTTCACTACCTCCCTCCAAAAAAAACAAACAAACAAAAACCCTACATCATGTATAATAGTTAAACAAATCGCCTAAATGTTACGTTAGTGTAGCCTATATAATGTGTAAAGTTTAGTATACTCTAATCCCTTA
>NW_013671176.1:58353-61342 GCF_000517525.1 Limulus polyphemus
AATCAGGGCATTAACAACCTGATTGTAAGATAGAAAAGAGCAAAATCGATAAGAATGGAGACTATTTCATTTAATAAATGTTTTGTTTTGTTCGGGTTTTTTTAATCTACAAAAGTGGCATTAATTTCTTGACGACCTAATATATAGACTAGCGTATAGCCTGTCAAAAATGACGGGGCAAGTACTAACCCCCCCCCCCCCCCCATAGTATACCCTAACCTCACATTTCGTAGCTAATTGAAATAAATAAATTTTGCGAAATCAAGCTTTACCAACAGATATACTCCTTAGTGAGCCAATCAAACTTAAGATCATTCATGAAATGAATATGCCACGAAACAGTTAGATTAACAACTTCTAATATATAGGAAAGTCAGTGCGTTTTGGTAACACTACGTTCCAACAATGGCTTTTATGTCATGTTACTTAGCAACAAAAGTATAACCTAATATTGTTGTTAGTCTGTCTACTGAAAGTATAAAATAAAATGTATCGACAACAAAACTGGAAAATTATTTGTTGATTTCTTAATTTAGTTTCCGTTGATTAAAGAGGTTTTTCTTTATATTTAAAACGTTGGTGATATAACAGAAAATATCTTAATTCAGAAACGATTTAAGTCTAAATTTTAATCGACATTTTTACTTTCATGATAAATTTTATGAACTTGGCTCTAGGCTAGGTGATCCCACACTTACATTAGGCTTATTATACCAAACACTCACTACACTTATAAGGTTTCACGGCCCCCTTGCATCCCCTCATCGTAATGGGAAGACAGTAATCTAACAATTCTGTTTGGATAAATGCATTTGGGCTTTCATGACTCCTATTTCGAGAAATCAAGCGTGACATGACACACACTAGCTTTTATATAGATTAGATTATCAAAAGCCTTATGATTTAAACTCTAGGGCGTTAACCATGTGTTAGGGATGTGGATTTTGAAACTGGCGATCCGAGTTCGATTCCTTGCGATATAATAAAACATTTCTCTCATTTTAAGCTGTAGATGCGTTATAAGAGTGACAGGCAATTCCTTAACGTGAATGGTGGGTGGCCACCTTCCCTTTTGGCAAGTGGTTCAAAGCTAGGAACGACAACAGATAGTTCTAGTAGCTTTGCCATAAATACAAATACTTAAACCTTAATATCCGGATTGGTCCTGAAACGTACAGAAACCACTACATTTACTATGGTATAGATGACACCAGTTATTTCGGTGTTTGTGTAAGTTACTTTGCTAAAATTACGAAATGTGAACTAACACAGTTGCTTTAGTCTTTGTATAAAAGAAATGGTAAAATACCAGACGAAACACCGAAATAACATTTGATTTTGGCCTTTGATAATTTTGACTTGCTCAAATCGTTAAAATGGTCACCTTCTTTTGGGGGGGGGGGGGTGAATGACAGATTTCCAAGATTCGGTGCAACAGTGCAGAGTGCTGATAGATTAAAAAAAACATGTTTATCTTATCCCAGGAATGTGGATAATATAGATAACTTAAAAAAACATGTTATCTTATCCCAGGAATGTGGATAATATAGATAACTTAAAAAAACATGTTTATCTTATCCCAGGAATGTGGATAATATAGATAACTTAAAAAAACATGTTTATCTTATCCGAGGAATGTGAATAATATAGATAACTTAAAAAACATGTTATCTTATCCCAGGAATGTGGATAATATAGATAACTTATAAAAACATGTTTATCTTATCCCAGGAATGTGGATAATATAGATAACTTAAAAAAACATGTTTATCTTATCCCAGGAATGTGGATGATATAGATAACTTAAAAAAATTATTTATACAATCTCAGTAATTTGGGGAAGAAAGATTGATTAAAACTTATTTAACCCCGGGAATGTGGGTAAGATTACCAGATTAAAAACATATTTATCTAACACCAAATATTGTGGCATGTAAATATGATAGAAAGATGAAAAGACTAGGTATGTTGATAAGATAGACTGAAAACTTAGTTATACAACCTCGCCAATATATATTTTTAATACACGTCTAATCGCTAGCGACACAACTAAATTACGGGCACTGACAGATCGTCAATACACCATTTCGGCTTTACTTGCAACCTCAGGGGACTGAGTGCACGTGACAACACAATCACAGCAAGAAAGATATGCGCGAAAGACAACCCCAACACGATATACATACCAATATTGAACTTGTGTATAGTGTACACCAACAATATGTTATATATATATATACCAATATTGAAACTATACACAAGTTCAATATTGGTATGTATAACAACATTGTTGGTGTACACTATACACAAGTACTATATACAAGTTCAATATTGGTATGTATAACAACATTATTGGTGTACACTATACACAAGTTCAATATTGGTATATATAACATATTGTTGGTGTACACTATACACAAGTTCAATATTGGTATATATAACATATTGTTGGTGTACACTATATACAAGTTCAATATTGGTATGTATAACAACATTATTGGTGTACACTATACACAAGTTCAATATTGGTGTATGTATAACAACATTGTTGGTGTACACTATACACAAGTTCAATATTGGTATGTATTACACCAACAATATGTTGTTATACATACCAATATTGAACTTGTGTATAGTGTACACCAACAATATGTTATTATACATACCAATATTGAACTTGTGTATAGTGTACACCAACAATATGTTATTATACATACCAATATTGAACTTGTGTATAGTGTACACCAACAATATGTTATACATACCAATATTGAACTTGTATATAGTGTACACCAACAATGTTGTTATACATACCAATATTGAACTTGTATATAGTATACACCAACAATATGTTGTTATACATACCAACATTGAACTTGTGTATAATATACCCCGACTAACAACTTTAAATAGAAAAAAAGGCTAGTTTTAAATTGATAATAGTACATTGATAATGCGATTAAATATATATATATATATATATATATAT
>NW_013671176.1:62300-64045 GCF_000517525.1 Limulus polyphemus
ACATACCAATATTGAACTTGTGTATAGTGTACACCAACAATACGTTATTATACATACCAATATTGAACTTGTGTATAATATACCTCGACTAACAACTTTAAATAGAAAAAAGGCTAGTTTTAAATTGATAATAGTACATTGATAATGCGATTAAATATATATATATATATATGAGAATTGGCCGCCCTTTGGTGGATTTCGGTCATTTCTCTTGTCAAATTGGCCAGCTACCCAATTCTTTCAAATTCAGTGTGTGTGGTCAGGGATAAAACACTAGCGCTAGTAGGTTCGATGTGATAGTAGGCTTTGTGTGGTTGATGCTTACGCTAAACCGAATCGATATGTGAGACTCCTTTTAACTGGTCAATTCACGGACAGTCGACCAATCACAAATCGTTTTTTGAACCGAATGTTGGACAATCAAGGTTTTATGCCTTAATGGTGTGCGCTTCTTGCCCACTTGTTTAGAATTATCTCTAACAGAAATATTTCTTTAGTCGGACATTATTTTTATGTGTGAAATCATTTAGGCAAAACGTAAATATACAGAGGTAGCAACTATTAGTTGTTTGTTTGTTGTTAAGCGCAAAGCTGCACAATAGGTTATCCGTCTTACTCTCACCACAGGGATCGAATCCCAAGTTTTAGCGTATGAGTCATCAGTCTTACCGTTGACCCCTATCGGGTGATTATACTTCCATCCGTATTTGATTTAGATGTAAGGTTGTTAAGAAGGGTAACTTAAATCAGTTATCGACGTTGTATGTACTGATAACCCTAATAAAGAAAAATAAATGCGCATTTAACCAAGAGAGGGAGCTTTGTTGGTGGTGCGAACTATAGCCTGTCTTTAATAACTTTCCACTGTAAAAACGGCAATCCGAGTTGGTCGTTGAAATACGTAGAGACTGCTAAGTCTACAATAAAATTAATGCCACCAGGGGCAACACAAATATAAAGAAAATGTACATTCTTAATATATTAATGATGATTCTATGTAACTTAACAAATAGCTTGTAAAATTCAACTGTTACATTTGGCACAATTCTCGTTATGAAAGCATAAGGTGCGTTATCATTAACCAACGTCGAAATGGTTGTTAATACAAATAACAGAAAAAAATAGATTTGAGTTTTTCCTTTTCCTCCAGATGGCGCTACAGAACTAGATCTTTGGCAATCTACATATATACTGTTCTACGAGAATTTATACGTCTAAATGTGCAAAATTTGGAATACATATTTCTTTGTTGGGCTGTCGACTTGCACGTTCAGAAAAGTTATTATATTTTGCGATTGGATGAATAATATTATACAATTTTCACACAGTTGTTTCTTTAATATAAGACATGACCAGCCGTATCCGGAACACCAAAGACCAGAAACTCCTTTTTGCTTCTTGATGCTAAGTCAGCGCGTGAATAATTTCGTAATAATTTTTATTGTTCTTCGTAAGTCTTGAACGGCCTAACTTAAGGAAGAAAACGAGCCGGGAAGTTTGGGCTTCTTTATAAGGTTTGTTTGTTTGTTTGTTTTTTTGAATTTCGCGCAAAGCTACACGAGGGCTATCTGCGCTAGCCGTCCCTAATTTAGCAGTGTAAGACTAGAGGGAAGGCAGCTAGTTATCATCACCCACCGCCAACTCTCGGGCTACTCTTTTTACTAACGAATAGTGGGATTGACCGTCACATTATAACGCCCACGCAGTATTGAAATTTGTATGTTGCAACCCTCTCTTGTATTAAG
>NW_013671176.1:64949-68333 GCF_000517525.1 Limulus polyphemus
GTGTTCAGTCTTGGGCTCCTTACCTTAGAAAGGACATTCAATTGTTGGAAAGGGTTCAGAGAAGGGTTACCAGAATGGTGCCTGGGATGGAAGGGTTGTCATACGATAAGAGGTTGAAATCTTTCAAATTGTTTTCTCTTGAAAAAAGAAGAGTTAGGGGGAATCTGATTGAGGTGTTTAAGATTGATAGTGTTGACATATCATCTTTTTTATATTTAACAATGAGAATAGTAAGAATAGGGGACACAAATATAAATTTTAGCAAGGTAGGAGTCATCTTCAGCTAAGACAATTTTATTTTTCTAACAGGATGGTTGGCCTTTAGAATGGGTTGCCTCCAGATGTTCTAGAGGCAGTAAATTTAAGTGAGTTTAAGAAAAAGCTTAAGTTTAAGAGGTTAATGTCAGTGTTGTCCATGTGGTCTCTAGATTATTGTGTGTCAGTCCGTACTGGTGTAGAGTGAGTAGCTGTTTAGTGTAGATGATTTTTTAGAAGTCTTCTGATCTTGAAAAAAGAGACACATGGACATTTCTTAAACTACTATGCCTAATATCTTAACCCTAGAATTACTGGTGGGTTCCCATCAGATTTTCAGAACATTTTCTAAACTATTCGTACACCTAATTACTTGTGGACCATGACTGTTGCGTGCAGGGTCTCTTTATAGCTTATGAGGAATATGAAATAAATCTATAAAAAAAATGCCGTCAATAAGACAATTAATCCCTCCACCCCTATTAATGTTAGGGTTTCCTATACATTCTGCATACAAAATGAGGGATTTCAACTTTTTTTTTTGTTCTTTACACCGAATGTTGTAAAAGGTACCATAGAATGATTGAAGATGATGGAGTATGTGTATCTCACCGATACTGAACAGTATATTAACAAATTGAGGGCTGGACGTGACCTTATAGCAAGTGTACTTGACAGAGAATCTAAAGAGTTTGTATTCTGTTCACATGAAAACTCTAACTTTAACTCTATAGGGAGGAGGGGGTGCTACTAAGAAGTTACCCCCACCTCTTAGTCTTATCAGTTTAAAATTAGGGATATTTATGTGCAGATAGCCTTTCTTTAACTTTTTCCACAAAGAGAGAAAGGAAACAAAACACACACACACTCAAACAGACGTAGACAAATTAGTACTTTCAGTGTTAAGATGAGCATTTTGTATGCATATTTGTTTTCTTATTGTTACCTTACATTGATGGAAATGGCCAAGTTTTGGGCGGGTGAATGCAGAAGTTTTATTGGTTATAAATGTTCTTATCTTTTTTTTTTGTATGATAGAAGCTGTTTGCTGTCAGGAAAGCCCACAGACAAGTGTCAGATAAAATATACTGATGTTCAAAAGAAATGCACTGAACACCTGGCATTTTTAGGAAATCGCATGACTTGAGCTCAGGATTTTTTATTCCAAGGTACGCTGCCACTGCCACTCAAACACCGAACAAATCTGCTAATTCTTTTAAAATGTAAATAGTATTTTATGTGTTTTTAATGAGCTGTTGCATTTCCATTAAGCATCAGTATAGAAAGAGAACACAGGATTATGGAATCATAAGAATAAGATGGCTCATATCATATACGTATGTTGAAACTCGTTCGTCTCTGCTGTAAGTGTAGTATATGTTTGAATGACATCTCTCTTCTGGAACTACGGATTATCGAATATCACGATTTCTGGATGTGAGGAAAATCTCTATTCATTCCATTCGTACAGAACTGGTAACTCGGGACTAAATCCCCAGTTAGTATTACAATAATATTATTCTGTGTAAGAGAATTAAAGATAGAGTAATGCGACCTTTTGGGAAAATTCACATCAAATAGGAATCAGTCTATTAATCGTTGGTGGAAACGGGTAACATTATTGCATTTGATAGGCTTGTATAGTTGTGCTATAAAAAGTATTGAAATAAGTATTTGAATAATAATTTATAATGTAGGATAACATGGGGCTGGATGTGGCCTGTTAGTTCACATCCCACTGCCACAAAAGTGAGATCTACATTTAGGAGTTGTGGGTATGTTATAAGAGTGACTGTCAAGTCCCACTATTTGGTGGTAGGTGCTGTTGACTAGCTGCCTAGCCTTTAGTCTCTCAGTTGAAAATTAGGGACAGTACAGTTATGTGTGGATAGCCCGTGTATATCTTTGCACAAAATTCTAAAAGAAACAACAAAAAAAAACGAGAAAAACCAAGGTTTAGATGGAGCTTTGGAAATATGTCTGTATCTTAAGCTAAAATGTGACCACATCGTATTTGTGTTAACCCTTAAATGTATGAAATAATTTACTTATGTTAATGCATAATGTGGGTCACAAGTGACCCTCCAAAGTAAAAAAAGGATTCAGACCATGTTTATGTGTAAATTTCTTTTATTAAATCTAACAACAAAAGCAGGATGATCACAATACGAGATCAGAAACAGAAACATCCCGAAACACTGTACTGTTAGGAAACGTACATTGGGGATGATAGCTGTAAATTGCAGGTATCACAAACAGTTGTTTTCTTTGTGTATGAGTGTGTAAAACAGATATGTATTATACATTTTGCACTTGATATTTTCCTGTCTTTTGAGATAGGGCTCGTTGGACATATTTTTCATTTGGAATCAGTAATAGTGTTCTTTGATGTGTACTCATAGTGTTCTTCATGAGATTTGTTTTTTCTGCCACACCTTTTCAGATAAAATTATAACAAATCTTGTCATACACATGACCTGGGTTGTTAGTGAGTGACTCATGTCATTTCTTTCAAAATTACTTTACAAAAAAGTTTGTGTTTTGGCCAAATTAATGTGATGTATTCACCAAGAACATTTGGTTATATACCTCCTATGTAATGTGAAGACCTGAATAGTGGTCACTTCCCCTATCCAGTGTGTAGGTTTTTCTCATAGTGACTATAAAGCATGTTCACACCAACAGTATGTTTGAATACAATGTTAATTTATTATTCAATTAAGGAATTGAAAAATATTGGCCAAAAAAATAATTTCCATAATAAATTTTAAACCAGTAATGTGGGTACATGGATCATTTTAAACCAATGATGTGGATACATGGATAATTTTAAACTAATAATGTGGGTACATGGATAATTTTAAACCAATAATGTGGATACATGGATCATTTTAAACCAATAATGTGGGTACACGGATCATTTTAAACCAATAATGTGAGTCCATGGATCATTTTAAACCAATAATGTGGGTACATGAATCATTTTAAACTAATAATGTGGGTACATGGATCATTTTAAATCCAATGATGTGGGTACATGGATCATTTTAAATCAATAATGTGGGTACATGGATCATTTTAAACCAATAATGTGGGTACATGGATCATTTTAAACCAATAATGTGGGTA
>NW_013671176.1:69152-70538 GCF_000517525.1 Limulus polyphemus
GGATACATGGATCATTTTAAACTAATAATGTGGGTACATGGACCATTTCAAACTAATAATGTGGGTACATGGACCATTTCAAACTAATAATGTGGGTACATGGATCATTTTAAACCAATAATGTGGGTACATGGATCATTTTAAACTAATAATGTGGGTACATGGATCATTTTAAACTAATAATGTGGGTACATGGATCATTTTAAACCAATAATGTGGGTACATGGATCATTTTAAACTAATAATGTGGGCATATGGATCATTTTAAACTAATAATGTGGGTACATGGATCATTTTAAACTAATAATGTGGGTACATGGATCATTTCAAACTAATAATGTTGGTACATGGATCATTTTAAACCAATGATGTGGGTACATGGATTAGTTGCATCTAACAGTTAAAAATAAGATAACTGTTCATTGCTTTAATATTGTTTTCATTTTGAATATGTGGTGATATTGATTTTTTGGTTTGGAGAAGCAGTGAAGTCATGTTCATTACAGTGTAAGTATTGTAGTGGAACTGTATATTTTGTCACGATTTTTATTCTTACACTGTGAAATGTATGGTTGGAAATGTTTAATATAGTAAACAAAACAAACAACAGCATTAATAACAATGTACAGGTTATTATTGAAGGGAAAGAAAGCTACTGACGAATCAGAAATCAACGTGTTTTCTAGGAAAACTATTCCAGTTTTAAATTATAATTTGATTGTTAATATCAATAATAAAGAAAATATAATCTGTTTAATATATGGGATTATAAACAGAGACCTGTGAAGTGAACTTATATCCAACAATCTGATAATCTCTTTCTGAATAATCCACAAAATATTAACAAATAAGATAAGTACACTTTCCTTAGCAATTTGATATAGTCATGTTGATTGATTATGTAAGAGTTGCAAAACTTTTCAAGATCTGTTGATTTTGAACCATGTCTGTTTACGGTAACACAATTTAAATCTTTTAGTTTATACCTCAATTTAGTATTATTTCTTATTGGTTATCGGTCATGAGTGGTTTCTCTGTCCTAAAGAAAAACTGTGGTACAAACAATTAACACATTAGTTTCACTAGTTTTAATAAAAAATATTTTCTTGGGTAAAGGTTGGAGTTCAGAAACTCCAGAGGTATAATTTAGTGATATCGGAGAATGTAATATGGTTTAATAACTGTATTTGTAGCAGATTTAACTTTCATATTTTTACAAACAGTATAAAAAATGAAAGTCTGATATTAAAGGCTTCTTTATTTTGCTATTACGTGGTTTCTGTTTATTGATGTTACTTTTAAGAAGTGATATTATATTTTTCTCTTAAGAAGTGATATTATATTTTTCTCTGAAGGAGTGATATTGTATTTTTATTTTAAGGAGTG
>NW_013671176.1:71473-72942 GCF_000517525.1 Limulus polyphemus
GATTCTCGGGTTATAAGATGTCTTATCCGTGCTGCAGTGGGTGTTTTGTTTAAATTGTATCATATGCTCGAAGTATCCTCCTGATCCACCTCTCATGGATATTTAAGTGTTAACATTTTAATTCCATTTCAACTGTAAAATGTACGGTTACAAAATAGGACTTAACCATAATAAAATATATTTAACTCTTTGTAAATAAGAAAAGAAAAAAAAAAAAGAAAAAAAAGTAGAAAATTGGGGACTACATATCCTTCCTTGTTACGTTAGAATAAAATGATTGGATAATGAATGCCTGTTTACTTTTTTTAGGTTTATCTTGCAGGTTAACACAGACTTAATGTCCTTAAAATTAGTCTTAATAAATGAATGTCTGATGACACAGGTGTCTCAAAAATTTCCTCCAATGCTTATGAATATAAATTGAAGTTTTATTTATTTATTTAGTTCAGAGATTTGTGGTAGAAGTACGTACATATATGAGATGTTGCTTTTTAATGACATTTGGAAACAATTAAGGTTATTGTTAGTTAATTTTTCTTTAGTGTATGTTTAACTTTTCAGAAAAATAAAATTAGTTTTGCTTTAGCTGGCCTGCCATGTAAGTTGTTTCGAAGACCTTTAATAAGGTTGTGTGAATAAGTTAGCTATAGCAGCAATGAATGTTTGTATGTATAAATGTTAAATGGTTTATATACTTACCCTTACCATTTTGAATTTTAAGAAAAAAAAAATTGTTTATAAAGTTTGTTTTCCCTTGTCACTGAAACGTGCTGTAAAATAATATAATTTTAAACACTGCAGAAGTGACGACTTTGTAGACACTATAAGAATAATGCCATTCTAGAGATAGTACCATTGTAGGCTGTTTTTATTTCTTCTGTCCAGGTTAAGCTTGGTGTCAGTATGGACATTCATGCCACTGTAAAGGAATTTAGGGAAAATCTTTCTAAAGACCATCAGATTCCCAGTAATCAGGTAGGTCTCTTATAATACTAGAGATAAAAATCCAAACAGCTAACATGCAAGTTAAGTTGCAGCATTCAAGAAATCCATAGTAATTCTGTTCTGTTTCTTGTGGCATGCACCTCTACCTAATTCCACTTAATTGATACTGGAGAATTACTAATTCTAGTCAGAAGCCACCATCTGAGTTAGAATTAAATGTGTGTAATCTGTTATGTTACATACAACATAACGGGTATAGTGTAATGTTGCCTTGTGGGACATTTATCTATTTACCAGTTTTGATGCTCAAATATATATCATGATATACTGATAGTATTTTTTGACTGAATGTTACAACAACACTTAGTAAGTTTGGAAGTCATATGAACCTACATTCATATTAAGAAATAAGTTTACAAACAAATAATAAAAACAAAAGAATATCGTGAATATTGTATTTCAACTACGACTGATTCACAATTTAAGATAAGTGGTATAATCACACGTTCTTTAAAGAAACTATG
>NW_013671177.1:0-8994 GCF_000517525.1 Limulus polyphemus
GGCAAGCAGGCAAAATATGAAAGCTCATACTTTGGGTGAGTCACTTATTTTGTGCGATCAGTTCTGAGACTTGGTAAGAAGCAATTTGAGCTTTATCAGAAACAGTCATTAAACTTTTTAAAAGAATCAGCTGCTTTTCCTTGCTGTCCGGACATTCTCTTAAAATAACTTGTGGGTTTGTCTTGTAAATGAGAGTGTTTACTTTTAAAATCTTTACCAAGTTTACTAGGAAGCATTGATTCATTTGACATTTTTATTCCACAAACTAAACATACTGGCTGCGGATTATCAACATTTCCGGTCCAAGAAAAGCCAAATCTTAAATAACTCTCATTGTATTTACGAGTCGGTCGCGGTTTTGCTTTCTTACTAGAACAACTTTCCACATTTGAGGTTTGCTCACTTTCAGGATTACATTCATCAATGTCACGCTTCTTTTTAAGAAACTTATCCATTTTTATGGGTGAATTATTCTTAACAAAGACAATTATATCAACGGTAATTATTCTGAAACTTGTAAAAGGCACAATACGTTTACTCTTGACGGCAGTTCACAAGACACGACACGCCCACTCACCAACGCCTGTTATGCAACACTGCCAGTTGCCACGTGATGAAAGCTAATGCCGGTGTTAACATGCCGTTCCAGCCACGTTTGTTACGTGTTTTAAACGCGTGCAAAACTTGCGGACCAGAAGCTAGTTGCCAGAAAAGTAACTTATAACTATCATAATAATGTCGCAACGAAACAAGCAGAGTATTCGTAAAGAAATGGTATAATTTAGTAACTTAGTATACATTTGCTTTTCATATCTGGATGAATTTTTCAGGAATGCTACGGAGCGCACCTCAAAAAGCTCTGGGGCGCACAGTGGCTTGTGGCTGGGAGGCGTGCTGTTGGTCTGTTGAAAGGCGTCGATGGTAAGTGGTGGCTGTGTCTGGGTGCCTTTTTTCCTCCTGGTAGTGGTGGTTTGAGTGGATATATCTCGTGTTTTAGGAGTGGGTGAAGTTTGATTAGCTTGATCGGATGGGTGGTAAGGTTCTGGTTGGCGGCGGTTATCTTCAGGGTGTTGTGAAACGTGGGCATGGGGGCTGGGTTAGGAACGGTATGGGGTGGGTGAGGCTTGCGATAGGGTTTTTCAGCCTTGAAATGATGATAGTCAAGGAAGCAATCGTTGGAGAGGATGAGATCTGCAGTATGTTTAGAAGTTGTGACAACTTTCATAAATGTGGAGGGTAAACCTGTTTTCTTAGACTGGATGCGGTGGACTGCGTGGATCGTGGAATTTGTTGTGGTTAGCAGGGCTTGGAGTATTCCTTCAGGCGTGAAGGACATATGAACGTTCCGGAGAAATATAGTATGGAGGCTGGCATTACTTTTGGGCACGTGACGGGAGGATTTGAAGACCAGGGTTGGCGAAGGTAGTTGAAACTTTCCAGTGACTTAGGTTGGAGGAGTAAGCCTTCTTTCCGTAGACGTCTGGTTCGCTCAGGGAACACTCGGGCTTGGGGTTTAAAGTGGCGGATGAAGTTAGCTGTGTCCCGCGGCGAGAAGTCGAGAGGTAGTCCGTCGATAATCAGCGGCGGCGTAGGATACGAGACACTCTAGTTGTACTAGCGTCTTCGCGAATCTTCTAGACACTCATCACGTGTTACCACCGTCACGTGACTTCCGCTGTCGTAACATAGTTTATTGAAAAAGTTTTTCATGCACTCGCACACAATTGACTAAAACTTTTGGCAACTCTGGAAAATAAAAGGTTCTAAGGTTAATGGAATCAAAGGAAGTGATTCTGGATTATAATACTTTTTCAGATGACCACAATATCATCAACAAACAAGTTTAAAACAGGATATTCCAGTGCCTCTGTTGCAAATCGAAAGATATGGTGTATATATACTGTCATGGATTATCGGAAATGTGTAATCGAAATATTCAACTACCTTTTGACAAGACGTAACATATTTCAAGGATAACTTTATACTCCTTGAAACTTATTGGATCTATTCAAGTAACAGTTTTTGCAACGACTTCTTATATTTTAATAAAGTTGTTAAAAACTGTTATTTAATTATTCTGTTTATGCACATCATTGCTCACTGTTTTTATAGCTCTCTATGCGAAGCTGAGTTTCATTAATAGATAAACAACTTTACGCGTATTAAGAAATAGTTACAAGATCTCTTAAACAGACGTTTTCATTTTTTTGTGTGTGTCTTTGTTACTCGTTTCAAAATTTAAAAATACCACTAAAAATAGCACTCTAACGAGAGAAACTACATCTAATCCAAAAGTAAAATCTATAAATATATAAGTTTCTTTGTTTTTAACAAAAGAGAAAACTCTGAGCACGTGAACTTTGGTGTGAAGAATGCAAGTTTCTTTGTTTTTCAACAAAAGAGAAAACCCTGACCACGTGAACTTTGGTGTGACGATACTTAGCTCATTTATGCTTGATCAGAACCTGTCTCAGTGACAAGTCTGAGGCTTGTAGCACACAGAGCCTATTATGAAACTTGTGTTTGACAACAAACTTTAAAACCGTAATTTCGTTACTTTGCCATTTGCTGTTAGCTTTGATTACTAGGTCATCGATAATTATTTTAAACAAAGACAACCTACGAAGATAGTTATGAAGTGAAAAGAGCTGAAAATGTGTATTTGTTTTTTATTAATTAAGTTTTGGTTATGATGATTATATGAGGAATAATGGTAATTCTTTATTCCACACTTATTAATTAAATAAAGTAATATTGACAATGAAGTCAACTGGTTGAATCATTCACGAAAAGTGGTATATGTTAAGTAAACTTAATAATGTATAATACATTTTCGACATGTTCAAAAGAAATAGTGTTGTTTCCCATCTTGTGTAATCAATGTATAATTTTTCCATATATACATGGTGAACTATCAAAGATTAGTTGTCATCAATGTATTAATAGTCAAAAATCTATAACACAAGTATTTCAAAATATAATAATAAATGGAGCACAGCTAAACAGTTATTAGAATATTTACAGTCTTTTTACCTATAGATGATAGCAGTGTTAGTGATTTGTTCAAAGAAACTGTCAGTACAATTTTATTAAATAAATTAGTCTCTAAGGTTACCCAAACATTGGAATGAAGATATTTGGTTTTCTCATATTTGATGAGATGCAGCTTAAGTTGGTGTTTGAACAATTTTATTTATTTACTCTAAGTAATAGCGCAATAACCTTTTTCATAACAGATACTGAAGCTATTAATAAAGGTTCAAAAAGTATAAGAGAGCTTTATTATCTGTATAGGAATGTTGATGTTGATACAATGTTTCTGATACAATTGCATCAAACAGTCAGCAAAATATCCGTACTCATAAATGGGAAGATCCTTTACACAGATTTATTTGTGTTGTGTGTGTGAAGTCATTTCTCTCTGGATCATTCCGAGTTGTTCTATTTGTCCATTTTGTTATTGCCAGGAATAAGTGGGGCTTAGGTTGTAAATGGGAAATTGTTACTAATGTTTCTAACAAAATATTGAAAAATACACATATGTATACCAGCGAATTTCTTCTGCTTAAGAGAATGCTTCTCTTGGTTTTGAGGGTTCAGGTTGAAAATCTGGCACTTATTTTTAGTACATGGCTGTTGAATTATATCAATAGTTTTGTGCTGTTAATGATAGTATTGCCCTCATACTCATAGATCAAAGCTAAAACTGTGATGGTTTACTGGCTTTTATTCTCTTTTCTCTGTTATTAGAGAACAAAAGAGGTCAAATATTCGGTCAGAAGGTTTGCTATTAAGCAAAAAGCTACACTTTGGGCTATCTGTCTATCTGTGCTCTGCCCACCACGAGTATCGAAACTCGGTTGTAAACCTTCAGGCTCAACCTTTCGGCCAAATAATCTTTAAATGCTCATTTGTCCTAAACGTTGATCATGATCTTTCTCCTTACAACAATTTCAATCGTTTTTTGTGTTCAGACGCTATCACATTATAATAGCATTTTTGTAGTCTATATCAAAGAAATATATGACTTTATCTCTTTAAGACGTTAAGAGTTCAACACAATGGCCAAATGATCACTTCTTTGTGTGATTTCTATCCATAAGGAATAAATGAAGTCACAAAGCTGATTAATATATGTTGTTGAAATTGGGATATCTAAATATTTCGTTAGATTTTCTGAATATTATTTGACATTGTCATACTGAAAGAAAAGTTTTGAAATATTATTTTGCACTCTTGAATTTAATAACATATATGTATATGTGTGTGTATGTGCGTGACTGTGTGTTTGTGTGCATGCGAATAAACTTTGAATTTATTCATCTCGGAGTTATTTAAATGGCAGACAACATAAAGTGCACGAGTTTGTGACTTGTGACAACTGGATGTACATATCAACTGTTACTTGACACTAAACTTAAAAGGTTTACTTACTCCACTGAATTCACACAAACCTTGCTATGTGTATGCATTACATTTCTTGTTATACTACAACTGAAGTAAGCATAGGACACAGATAAACAGGCCTAAGACTTACCATGATTTGGATAAACATTCTGTATTTATAATGATTATAATAAGTTGTTATAAATTTTTTATTTAAATCAAATCATATACATTAAACAGCTGTATCAATGCTTAGCTGAACACATAATAATATATATATATAATTTTCCTTATACAAGATCTTGCTTTAGATTAGTAGATTTGTTTGAAAATCCTCCAAACCTGAAATGATTTTTCCTCGTAACCTGAAGTTGTTTCTGTGTGCTACTTTATAGACCCTTCCGTGTTTCTATCTGGTAGAACCGGTTATTGTTAAACCATAATCATTTTAAACAAACAGATGGCTCGTCAAGGGAAAATGGCTTTTATTGTTATAGCTTGATCCCGTTGTTTTTTATTTGTCGCGATTACACAGGTCTGCAATGGTTTTATTGTCTTGAAATTTTTACATGTTCTTCACTAATTCCTGTACGCTGAATCCGAAAATGATATACATTTTTCTCTATCACGTACAGATTTTTCACAAAACGTCATATGTATTTTTACATAAGTGAATCATTTTCATTGAAATCGGGTCACATTTTGTTATGCTTAAAATGTTGACAACCACTGGCTATAGATTTCTCTAGACCAATCGCAACGTGAAAGTCTTATCGATCATTCTAGAACCCACGAGAAACACACATGATAATAAAAATGTTCATTGTGGTAAACGAAATAATAATTTGATCTAAGTAAGAGGTTTTTTTATCTTCCCGATTTGTAAAAGACTTACGTGATAGAAAAAAAATGAATATTATTTTTGAAATCTGTGTAGCTGAATTATGGAAAATCTGTTGTTAATATTAAAACAATTTTATGAAGTTTAAATTAGCAGGCCTGTATTATTATTCTCTACGGTATAACACTACGTGTTATCTGTGTATTAACGCAGTGTGAATTCTTAAGCAAAAATTTAAACAACAACAAATAAGCATTACTACCTGATATCCAGATTTTTTTCTGGTTCGACATCGATATAGAATATTTCGAATTTTGTACATTCCAATAAACATTATTCGTGCTCAAATTCTATTGAAGACACAGAGAGTGCTTATTACTGATAACATAAAACGATTTTTCGACAACATTTTGTCTTTTGATTATACTTGTTATTGAAGACAAAGATGGTGCTTAATACCGAAAACAGAGAATACTTATTGTTGAATCCTAAGATAATGCTTATTATCGAAGATGCACAGAGTGTTTAATATTAAAGACATTTCTCGAGGTTATAAATAATTTTTTCACCCCTCCTTATTAATAAAATCTGCTCATAATCAACCCGAATCAGATACGATGCTACTCCATTAAGAAACTTCAGTCAACAACTTCTTAAAGTGTTATTGTTGTTTTGTTTTTGTCGATGTATAATTAAATGTTTCTTTACTCAAGACTTGTCGGACTTTACGAAAAGTCTTCTTCTCTTCCAGTCCTGTAAATTTCTCCTTCTTTCAAAAATTTCCCTTAAAAATAATTGCAACCATGGTGCCAACGAACAAGATCTCATTCACCATCACTTCAAGGTGGGCACGTTTTCCACACCAAAATGTTTGGAAAACTGACTTATAATGAATGAGCAGCATATCGTTCTTTCGCTTTATATAATGATTTTTAGTTAGTGACCTACTTTCAATCCCCCAAGGAAAACTGTGTAGGCGAAAGGGGAGTTAAAGTTTAATGTAACTGAATAAAAGCTTTAAAGTTGGCACAATTACTTGGCCAATAACGCAGGTAAATGGTGAAATTGTTCTGGCTACTACACAGCACAAATAGAGCACGTGATTCAATTTTGCGTTCAATAAAACAAGTGGTGCTTAGAACTGGCACATCCAGTGAAAATAAAGGCGTTATATCGCGAGGTTATATTACATTAAAAGTCAACGAACGCGCTACTTACACTCATGAAGAAGCTGCAGTGCATTGCACTCGTCACTTTTGTGTTAATTTCCTCGACTTGTCTTATTAACTCTCATGGATACCATGGACATTACAGATACCATAGATACAGTCCCCGATATTACCATCGATTTTATAGTCGTCCGTACTATGGGTACAATCCTCATTACCAGGCTTACAGATCTAGATTTCACAACCATAATCCAACAAATACCGTTTTAGACATCCTTGAAAATCCACGATTTAGCAATCTAACATCTTTAATCGATCAAGCAGAACTGAGAGAAACCTTGTCCGGAGAAGGTATGTACATCTATTATTACTAACAAATTTCAGAAAACTTCGGTTATATGAAACGGATCAGAAAAGGCGACAACAAAACACGCTGAAGTAATCGATGATTAATAAGAGTTAATCTTTAACAAAAAATATAGGAATTAGGCATAACTTATTTCAACATGTATTTAATATGTACTATTATCTTTATTTTGGTTAACTCAGAATTATATCATTACTCATGTGACCCCTATATCCATATCTTTATTTTGGATTAAACGTGGTTAACACGGAAACATTACATCGCTGTTATGCTACCTTTTCCTGTATCTTTGTCTTGGGTTACGCGTGATTACCAACGAACTATTACGTAATTAGTGTGTCACTTATCATCTTAAATGACTGTCTCCTACCGTTATATTCATGGCTTACTTTCTTCTTAAGTTGCTTCAAAACTTAAACTTATTCCGTTTATATAATATCTTCGGCTAGAAGATAAACACGAAATAAATATGAGAAACTTTGAAAACAATTACTAACTGGCATGCCTTTTAATTGGAGCAACCGATGGTTCAGCAATAAGCTTGAAGGCCAAAATTATGCCAAAATTCGGGTTAGATCTATGCGGTGAACATAGTACAGGTAGTCCATTGTGCAGCTTCGTGTTTATACGGAAATAAACTTAATCGGTATTTAAACTCATCTGCACATTTCATATTCAAATTATGACGAATTCGGGTCTTTCGAAAAGCAATAGTTTTCAATGCTAAAGTTTATTGAATATTATGTAATTAGCACTCTAACCCCCACTTGGCCATTCCCAAACTGGTACATATAATTTTTTATTGCTCTTAATTTATTGGAGATTGTAAGCCGTTCTTAACATGACTCTATAACTTTTCCATCCCCGCCGGTTACTGTTAAAGCGTCATCATGTATTGTGCTGTTTCTGTCTGAGATAAAAAGCTACTTTTCATGTCTAAAGGACTGAGATTCATTATTTTGTTTGTTTGTTTAGATGACTGCGGAAGGGAGGTATAGTAATTTGCTGACGATCTTGAGCAGAATCTTCCATTTAAAATATTTGACAACAAGAAAGATATATATTGATATTATAATTTACTGGTCCTTTCGTAAATACCACTAAATGTATTGCATGTTTTGTTAAGTTTGACGTTGTGAGCATGGATGATTCTAATTCCAGGTCCATTTACCATATTTGCTCCCACAAACAAGGCTTTCGAACGTCTTCCACGAGAAACGCTACAGAAAGTGGCATCAGATAATGATGTTCTGAAACGAGTTTTACAGTATCACGTGATAAATGGGAGGAAAGTGTCAATTTATGATTTAAGAAATGGCCAAGAATTGGAGACATTGCTGTCTGATGAGCTGCCTCTCGTGATAATGTTTCATTATGGACGAGTAAGATACCACCATTCTTATGTATAATTAATAGTTCAATAATATTAGTTCTCAACTTTCTTCCCACTTTTGATAATTTTATTGTAGCTATGGAATCTATACATATTAAGGCATAATGTGTTTGGCCTCCCAGTGGCACAGAGGTATGTCTGCGGACTTACAACGCTAGAAACCTGGTTTCAATACCTGTGGTAGGCAGAGCACAGATAGTCCATTGTGTAGCTTTGTGCTTAAGTTGAAACAAACAATGTGTTTGTAAATCGTAAAAAAAAAAAAAAACATTCCTTACCTTCTGCTGTCAAATTGTGGAACATCTACATATTAATTAAATTCCAAGAAACTATTTATTAGTGTTTCTAAAAACACTAGTATAATGTGTAATATAATCACCAGCTTACAATGAATTTTGTTGTACAATTAACCTTTTCCTAGATCGAAGAAGACTATTCTGAATTTTTATGAACTGAAAATTAACTCAAGAAATATACATTTCTTTAACGATTAAATATACAATAACGGTCAAAAGAAAGAATATTGCTCAGGGTTATAAGATATTTTTATTCTGAATATTGTATTATTAATCATAAAGAGTTTAGTTTGGATCATAACAAACTGAAAAATACATTTTCAATATATTATCCTCTATTCTTCATCGCCCCCCAGTGGACTTATACTGCTAGAAACCGAGTTTCGATATCTATGGTGGGCAGAGCACAGATAGCCCTTTGTGTAGCTTTGTGCTTAATAACAAACAAACAAACTGAATAAATAGAGTTGTTTAAACATTTGTTTAACAACAAGTGAGGTATCGAAAATCGAGCTGGTGTATTTAAGTGTTTTACACTCACA
>NW_013671177.1:9949-24266 GCF_000517525.1 Limulus polyphemus
AGACTATCATCAATGAGAGTTGATGTTGCATAACTTCTAGATGGTGTCTTTAGTAGTTTATATGTGATAATGGATTCAAGTTCCCTTGCCAACTATAGAGCTTCCTTTAAAGATGGCCCGGCATGGCCAGGTGGTTAGGGCGCTCGACTCGCAATCTGCGGGTCGCTGGTTCGAATCCCCGTTACACCAAACATGCTCACCCTTTCAGCCGTGGGGGCGTTATAATGTGACAATCAATCCCACAATTCGTTGGTAAAAGAGTAGCCCAAGAGTTAGCGGTGGGTGGTGATGACTAGCTGCCTTCCCTCTAGTCTTACACTGCTAAATTAGGGACGGCTAGCGCGGATGGCCCTCGTGTAGCTTTGCGCGAAATTCAAAAACAAACAAACAAATAAACCTTTCAAGATATACTTTTCGTTTGCTTCAACCTAATTTACATATCCTTGTTTACCAATGAATCCATCATTTCACGTGGAGCATCTCGGTATGATAACTGGACAAGCCTTTCTAGATCTTCTGTAACTTTGATTAAGGTTTCCTCTTTCCCTAGGTTCTTCTTTCTAGTGTGTCACTTTGAATCTTTTGGAAAGGACAGGTATCAATGCTTGATAGTTGTTGAAGCTCTCAGGTGGAAGGTTGCTTAATGTTATTAAAGCTGGTCTTTTTAAATATGCAGCAAAAATAATAGCTTGTTGTTCGCTATTCGACTCATCCACTTCGAAAATTATTTCGCATTCAACCAGATATGCCTCCCATTGTACTTTACCATCATATTCCATTAGTTTCTTAATCAGACAATGTTCTTGATCTGGACAACTAAAGTCTGGTACTAGATTTAGTAGTGGCATAACTGTATAGTTCTAGAAGGTCTTGCAGTCACAGATGGCACAACAGTAGTGGTCATAGGCGTAGACCAAATAGATTCTAAGTTCCATATTTTGTAATAAATGACTTTTTAGGTTAGAATTCTTGGACATATACAAAAAAAGGGTGTAGCTGGTTTAATCTTTACATTTAATATTTATTTTCCAAATGTTTTATTCTGTTACTGATGGGTTTTCCCACTTCATTAATCTTAATGTCATAATATTTCTGTACCTCATAAAAGTCTTTCTGTACTTTATTTCAATGATGTCCTTTTGTACTTGACTTTTGACTTTCTCAGTGTACTTATGCACTTCTTCAATCTTGTTTTCATAACCCCTCTGAACATTTTCAAAAGCTTCATCAATCTTGAGTATTTGAAAATATATGCGATAACTAATGCCGGCCACAATCCTTCACTAACTTCAAAATTATTTAGGGCCTGGCATGTCCTGATGGTTAGAGCGTTCGAATCGCAATTTGCGGGCCACGGGTTCGAATCCTCTTCTTCAAGCATGCTCGCTCTTTCAGCGATGTGGGCGTTATAGCGTGACTGACAATCAATCCCATTATTCGTTGATATAAGAGTAGTTCAAGAGTTGGCGGTGGGTGGTGTTGACTAGCTGCCTTTCATCTAGTCTATCGCTGCTAAATTAGGGACGGCTACTGCAGATAATCCTCGAGTAGCAAAGATAATAGTAATTTAGGTAAGTTTTCATAATTCATAAATTGTCAAGAAACAGATAATGAAAAGCGTATATTACAAATTCAAAACCCTACAATTAACAAAAGCACAATCGTACAGTGTTTGCTTTATTACATTTTTAGAGCTCGCAATTATGATTGGAGTATATTACTTGACGTCATTACTACAGTGTCGTCTTTTTTTTTAGGTATATTGTTTTTTAATGGTTTGCCATTATTAGACGTATAAACTGTAACTTTTTAAGTATAATCTTTCTTTTTGCATACTTTTGGTAACTACGCGTGTTATTTGATAAAACTTATCATTCAACATTGTGTTGATAGTTACAGATAGATACAGAAAAACAGCGTGACTCTGACGTAATGATAAAGGATTTGTGCTAAATCATCATAGTACACTGTCGTCAGGCGCGTGATACGTCGAAAAACTCGAGGAAATTAATACGAAATTAGCAATTGGAGACAACATCAAAGGAAAGAATGTTTGGATTCCAACGAGCCATGGGATGTGTGAAGTTTATATAGTTAATTTAGTTGATTTTCATTTTTGGAGCAAGACGTCGTAACGTGTATATCAACGTATTCACAGCCAAAGGTATGAATCATCATTACTGATACCTTAGTTACGGTGGTGTTACCCCTACTTCGATAGGGCGGCATAACTCTACGCAATAAAAATTATTTACTATTTCAGTTATAATTTCATATATTAAATAATAGCTTCCGATAACAGCAAGCTACGTCTTGAAAGCTAAACTAAAAATTAGCTTGGCTATCAGTATAGTATTAGATATAAGTTTCTTTCGTTTCTACTTATAAGGATTAGAATACTCTGTTTCATCATTTGGATACGCATGCTATTAACAATACTTTCGGCCGTAATCCCAAAAATATATCAAGAGGTACGGCCAACGTAGGAGACTAAGATTAGTCTTAAATACAAATTCTAAGCTAACTGTGCCAATCAATCTTTATAAAATAAAACTAATTATATTCCGTTTGGTGGGACGGGGATTCTGACCTATGACCCTCAGATTGCGAGTCAAGCACCTTAACCACCTGCCCATTAAAGTAACAATAAATAAATAAAACGGCAAACTCTAGTTGTGTATTTCTTTACAAACTAACTTTCCCTAACAACCAAAGAAACTGTACGTCTCCCTTAATATTTAACTTGTTAAGTGTGACAGTTAATGTCAGATGTTTTGTAAAAGTCGAGTCAGGTTGGATTCATCAACTTTCTCAAGGCATAAACAAACTCAATGCCCATGAAGGCACTAAAACAATAAATAAATAAATAATTATAAAATTATATAACAAGGTTAAAATGTAACAAGAAGGAAACAACTAGTCAAATGTGATATGTAGCCTTTCTAAAAACGTATAACATCACTTCTCCCCCCCCTCTCACTCGTGTATTCTTAGAGTAGTACATTGCGTGATGTGACAGGTTTATTTGTTTGTTTGTTTTTGAATTTCGCGCAAAGCTACACGAGGGCTATCTGCGCTAGGCGTCTCTAATTTAGAAGTGTAAGACTAGAGGGAAGGCAGCTAGTCATCACCACCCACTGCCAACTCTTGGGCTACTCTTTTACCAACGAATAGTGAGATTGACCGTCACATTATAACGCCCACACGGCTGAAAGAGCGAGCATGTTTGGTGTGACAGGTAAACTAAATATAACCAATTTAACTAAACTAATGTAACGGTAAACTTAGCTGATAATCACGAACAACGATAGTGGTTCATAGTAGGGATCGCAAGGAATTGCACAAAACCCTAATAGAACGTTCGGGCAACAATCATCTTAAACAGTACAGATTCAGTTCAAACAATACTTTAAAACCTTTATTATTGACTGCTAAGGCTGCACACATATAAAAATTCACAAAACTGTATGCATGTTAGATTTACAAGGAAAAGAAAATCCGCTCAAAACGGCCCGGTTCGTTTGTAATTGTTATCATTATTCTCTATCCAGCTTACAATACAAAAAGCTAGGTATATTGTACCCAAACCCTTTGTAGGATACTATATAAAGTACTGTGAATGTCGTAGGGGTATAGAAAAGTCGATTTGTTTCTTTTGTATTTTACATAAGCTAAACAAATCTCACAATTATAGTATAAACGATGTTATCATTAACCCTTGAAGTTAGCTTTCTTAAACATATCTGGGGTTCCTTTAAACAGCCTAAGTACAGGGTAAAACAAGAATTACCAGCCAATAATAGATGAACATTGGATGATTGTAACATGTAGATCCTCAATGCTTTGTACACTATACAATCTGTGTCTTTAGGCAGCCGACCCCTATATTAGTGTATGAAGTTAAGTGTAAAAAATATCAATACACATAATATTAAATTTTACTACACATATTCGTAGAATAATTACTTTATAAGACACGAAGGTTTATTTAAAGTGATGCTTTAATCGTATATTTTATTTGAAAAGGCTGCTTTTCTACTGATAAAATTTTATAGGCGCTTAGTGGGGATTTCGGTGGCCCACTCAGAATTCACGTGTGGCCCCTTAGAAACATGACGTGGTCCATATGGCCCACGTTGGGAACCACTGGTTTAGAATATTCGTATTTTGGAATAAATATTTATAAAATGTTATTTATATAAAATTTATACTGTGTAGAAATGCCCCTAACCACAGGTTCTAATTCAGTTTAATCCTTCTGTCAATAAGGTGAACCTTATCCTTATGTTCATTAGCGGTTGTTGTTTGGGGTTTAAGTGATAACAAATAGTAAGTAATAGGTAGTCTATATAGGTCATCAAATCTGATAACACATGTATTTATGTTCGATTGAACAAAGGGAAGGTGTTTCGATAGACCCCTCCCCCAAGATAACGCGCAAACATTTTAGGTCACTTGTTTGATAAACTTCTAGTAGGTGTCGTAATAAAATATTTTGTGTTTTAGCCTTATTTGTTCTATGTTTACGCCCATTACTATGTGAGTGATGTCAACCATAAGTCTCGTATGTATTTCTGTTGTTTACTTGTATCAGTGTATCTTTATATAAGTTAGGACTAGACGTGACCTAATGATTGGCGTAACGAACTCACAAAATATTTTCACCTTACTGCATCTTGGCAAGTGATTTGTTAATGACAACAACTAAATTTCCAGAGCTGTAAGTATGTAAAACATACTACAGCTGATAGATCCAGTGCTGACGAGGCTTTTCGCCAATACCAGAGCTCCTCAGGCCGTCTGGGATACAACAGATATAGTAGTCTCGTCTAGGTGACGTTGGATATGTCAGCTGTTTGTTTGTTTGACATACTTACAATTCTGGAAATTTAGTTGTTGTCATTAACAAATCACTTGCCAATATGCAGTAGGCCTGTAGGGTAAAAGATATTTCATGAATTCAATACGCCCAGTCCAAACAATAAAGCAATTTTCATGAACAACAACTGTTATGGTATGAACCAGATTAAGCAAGGGAATTTTAATTATTACCAATTTTATTTTTAGTCATTTACAAATCAGATTTTTACAGTAAGAATTAATAACATTATTTATTACACTACTAATTTTAACACCGCCTATGTATTTATAATTATTATTATTATTTAGTTTACGCAGTGAAACTAAGACTAATTTGGAATATTAAATACATTTTCATTCATAATAAATGAAAATAATTATGAGAGACATTCTTGAATAAATAGAATAAATGAATAGTGTATTTAAGTGTTTTACACTCACAAAAAAGAAACCTATCATTCTATAGGTATTTGAGGCTTGGTTTGGTCTCATATTTCCTTGGTAGTAGTGTCCAGGGGTCACTGATGAGGAGTGGAATTCTCCGAAACTAGTCTGGTTCACAATGAAAGAATAGACCATTCCAAGCTTTTACTTGTTGTTAAACAAATGTTTAAACAACTCTATTTATTCAATTATGTACAAGCTGCCCAGTGTCGGCTAACAATACGAAGAATTGTGGCGAAATGCTAAGTTCTTCAAATACCTATAGAATGATAAGTTTCTTTTGTGAGTGTAAAACACTTACATACACCAGTTCGAAACAAACAAACCATTCTTAATCATATGACGCCATCTGTCATTTGAAAATATAAATTTTTAAGGCTTTCATTCGGTATTTCCTCTTATTTCTGCTGTGCAAACGTCTAGAACATTCCAAGAATAGTTGGCTTATATTTGCAACTATATTTCAAAATGTTTCAGTTACATTAGTATCAAACTTGAAAATGTCCTTTTCACAATTTTTGTATCGCCAGCCCCTTCCTGCTTTTCCAAATACATCTTATTTAGCTAAACAATATGTTTTGGATCATTATTCTGCTGAAATTCAGAGTCTGAGCCAATTTAAAGTCTTCCACTGAGTATTGTGTGGAGAACAAGGATGTTGTGTATAATTCCTTTTTCACAGTATCTCCTGCTCCTAGGACAGAGAAAAATTCTCACCACCATATTTCAGAGTTTTACTTACACACTCTTGCTTAAAATTCTCCCTCCTAGTTCCAACTCCTGGCAAAAGCTCTCATTGTGTTTCGTCAGTGTGTAGTACATTAACCCACTCGTTATTCCAATGTCTAAGATCCCTTGCAAGCTTTAAACATTTGACCATGTGCATACATAAAATATTAAGCTTTTAGCTGCAAATTTCACATGTAGATCATGTTTTGTTTGTTTGCAACCGCCTTTGAATAGTTCTATTGGTGATTCTAACTCCATGTATAGGTTGTCTTTCCGCATATATTTCTTAGGATGTTTTCAATAGCTTGGTTTAGTTTAGTTTCGTTGTTGTTAAGCACATAGCTACACAATGGGCTACCTGTGCTCTGCCAACCAAGGGTATCGAAATCTAGTTTTTAGCGTCGTAATCCTGCAGACTTACCGCTGTGCCACTGGTAGAATTTTTCAAATGACTTCGTGTTGAAAAGTTTCGAAGAATGTTGCCCTCCAGTTTGGATATTGTGAAGTATGTATATTATAATAATAATCTTGATTTACACAACAGTTTTATATCGCAATATTAGTTTTTGTGTTTGTACTCAAACTTATAGCCGGTACTGTATATGTTTCCTATCTTAATGAAAGAAGTGTAGCATAACAACAAATTACATTAAATGTAACACATTTAATATGTGTACTATATAAAGTATTAGATATAATTATTGAAATAATTGGTTTGAGTATAAAATGAAAACATTACGGAATTATTCCTGCACTCTAGTATGCAAATGAAATGCACCAGAGTACAGCCACGTCTTAACACATTGCGGACTGGTCACGAGTCTACTCGTGTTTCGTGCAGAGCGTCTTTGTGTGCCATTTATTAAAACGTTGAGTTCGAAAAGAGTCGGACGCGTTTTATTTTGTTCCGGACAGTTATTATTTTTCTTATTTTTACTTCCAATACCCATATTTTTTTATAAATGGCTTCTCGCAGAAAACGTAACGTGTTGAGTGAAGACGAGATAATTACTGAACTATTTGATGATAATTTGTCAGATCTTGCAAGTGAAGGTGGAGATTCTGATGTGAATGTGTTTGTGGATCATTCTGATAGTGACTCTAGCTAAAGTGCCGTTGTTAGAACTACAAAGATATGTAAAGTTGTTGTGTTCTCAACTGATTCTGAATCAGAAAGTGATGATGATTCTACAAATATTCCTGTTAGTGATTTGTTTTCCTGTTGTGATAATGATAATTGGTCAGAAATAGATATTCCACTGAACTTGAAAATGTTTGAAGGAAATCCAGGGGTCACTATAACTCCATCCGAAACCGAAAGTCTAATGTTTGGCAATGACTTGTTCGAAATGTTTTGTTTACCATAATCAAACTGCAGAGAAACATAAAATGTCATCTAAAGGATTTCAATGGTCTGAAGTTACACCTACGAGGAAATTCCTAGGCCTTATTCTACCAATGAGACAGACAAGGAAAGATAACTGGAAATATTATTAGTCAATAGATCCTCTTTTTATTAGCCCAATATTTTTGCAGACAATGAGCCGAAACAGATTTGGACATTTTGGCATTTCAATGATAATCAGAAAATGGATGAGTCCTCAGACAGGCTCTTCAAAATTCAACCAGTACTGGATTATTTCCTCGATAAATTCAGGACACTATACAAACCAAAGCAACAGTTGTCATTGGATGATGGCATGATTCCATGGAGAGGACGACTAAGATTCCAAACATACAACCCTGCAAAAATAGTAAAATATGGCCTGCAGGTGAGAATGGTGTGTGAGAGTGACACGGGTTGTATTTGTAACATGGAGATTTATACTGGTGAGGGAAAAAATTGAAAGATACTATTATTTCAGTTGTTGTTCCCAATCTTGGATTGTGGCACCACATTTACCAGGACAATTATTACAACAGTACTTCCATTGCAAACCTGTTTCTAGAACATAAAACAAGAGTCTGCGGAACAATCATAGTGAATAGAGGGTTGCTACCAAGCCTGAAGGCTGAAGTTTCAACAATGAAAAAAAGGTGAAACTGTTTTATGTAGAAAAGGTGATGTTCTCGTTTTCATATGGAAAGACAAGAAAGAAGTGAGAATGGTTTCAACCATCCATGACTCATCTGTTTCTACCACAGGAAAGAAAAATAGAACAAGTGGAAAAGAAATTTAAAAACCTGTGTGTGTTTTCCAATACAATGGCCACGTGAAAGGTGTTGATCATGCAAATCAGTATCTCTCATATTTCACCATTCTCAGGAAAACAGTGAAATGGAAAAAAATGGTTGTACTTTATCTAATACATTTCGGCCTTTTCAATTCATATATAATCCACAAAGCCCTGAATCAACAGAAAAAAAAATATATATAAGCAGTTCCTCCTCTCTATGGCAAGAGAATGGATTACTGACAAAGAGAAAGAAGGCTCACTGGAACTAGACAGGAACGAACCCGGTCCATCATTTGAAGGTACAAGCAGAGTCCCACATAAAGATCCCCCAGGAAGACTGTCTGGTGACATGAAGCAGCATAATCCTGTGTTCATTTCATCTACAGGAAAAAAGAAATTTCCTACCAGAGCCTGCAGAGTTTGTACTGCCCATGGGAAAAGAAGTGAAACGCGATACATATGGAAGATTTATGCAGTTCCACTCCATATAGGAAAATGTTTTACAAGATACCACAGTTTAAAAATTTACTACGTGTCTTCTTGTACATACTCTGCAAGTTTCAAATAAATAATAAAAAATATAGTTGAGTTATAGACAAAATAAAACGCGTCCGACTCCTTTCAAACTCAACGTTTTAATAAATGGCACACAAAGACGCTCTGCACAAAACACGAGTAAACTCATAATCCTTACGCAATGTGTTAACAGTTTTCACTGGCCAACAGTGCCACCCAAGCATACTACTCCTAAGGGTACAAGCAGTGATATTATATCCAGTAGTGGTGAATGCACTAATAGCTCCTAGGATAGAAACACCACATGAAAATCACGTAGAAATAAAAAATTTGGCTGATAAAGATTATTTATGCAACAGATTGAGGATAATATTGATGTTTTAGTAGGAACTGTAGGAAATTAAGAAGTAGGTGCGTGAAACTAGTACTGTTAACAATAGAAGCGGTAGAGAAAATACATTTCAAAACGTATTTGTTTTTCTTTTGTTATCTCTAAACATTACAGTTAATATGTGACTAATAATTATGTATCACATGCGTGTTTCCATAATTATTTCTCATAGAGTATATAAAAAACAATGTAATTATGATTTTTACAGCATCCCACTGTGAATGATAAGCAGGTTTTGAAAGGAAATTCATATGCAAAAAACGGAGTTGTTCACATCATTGACGAAGTACTTATACCGCCATCTCTTGCTGATGAAATGAATCGTTCAAGGGAACCTTAGGAAACCTTCCATTTTGCTTTGATATACCAATATTGCTAGTTTAACAGATGTTTTTACTTGTACTGTCAAATGCAACAATATTTTCATAAACTATCTGCGATTATTATGATCTTATTGTAGTAAAACTTCTGTAGCTTCTTGAAATAGACTAATATCATTTGATTTTGTCTTTAAATACATAAATAAAAAAGATAAATACTAAACTTATAAATCATAAATATCATAGCTTTCTACAGTAACGGTAAACATTTTTTTTCTAGTTTTAATTTACATTAGTAAATTGCAGAAGGAACTTAGGATCTGATATAAAATATTTAAAACTCTGCTTTTCAATGTAAGTTTAAATGTTTACCAATGGCTATTTGTGAAGTTCACAAATGTGTCTCCTAGTAACACTTGCTGAAGAAGAAGAATGCCTATTTGAAAAATAAGAAAAATTCAATTTATTTTAATGTACACACATAATAGAAATTCCAAACTCCTTGAAAAAATAGACAAAACAGACTAGTGTAACAAAGAAGAAGACAAATTCTGTGATAACTATTACAACAGTCTTTAATAGATGTCTAAAAGGAAATGACGAAGAAGTAGAAATGTAAGTAAAAAAAAAAAAGACATTAAAAAATAGAAATACTCAACAAAATGTAACCGAGAATAACTAAAAGTCAAAGTACATTTATTCACTGTGAAAAACTGAAGACCAGCCAAAAATATTATCAAAGCTGCATCCACGTCGCGCTCGTCTCTTTGAAGACTGGCTAAAACTATATTCAAAAGTAAAACTAGTTGAGCCAAACACATGCAGAACAAACTTGGTTTGTGACAACTATAGTTTCAGATGATGTCAGGTCCACAACCTTATACGGTCCACTTAGTAGTCACTAACACCTGAAAAAACAGTTAGAAGATAAAGATGGTTTACATTGATAACAACTAAAAATAAATTTGTATATTGTTTGAGAGCAAACCCACATTGAGTTATCTGCTGTGTCCACCGAGGGAAATCGAACTCCAGATTTTAGCGTTGTAAGTCCATAGACTTACCGCTGTCCCACCCGTGGTCACTAAAGAAGTTAACTAGCTCCAGGGTCATATTTAGAATTGATTAATAAAATCATCTTTCTCCTTCTAATCTAAAACCGAAAACATTTTACAAAATTTAATAATATACATAATCTCCAATTACAGAAAGATATAGTTATAGCATGAACATATCAGAACTATATCTTCCTATCTCTTAATTCGTCCTAGAAATGAATTTAAATTACATTTTATTGCCAAATCAAACTTTACTGCATTCACATCGTGATCTCACAAAAAATCTTAAGTAAACATGTCAAAAACAAAATTACAAAACCAAAATACATTAAAACTTACAACACTTAAATAAATTAATACCATACATAAATATACTAATATATACAATACGTAAGGCTGTAAAAATATAATCACCATAGACCTAAATATTAAAACAAATTACGAAATACCAAGCTAATCATTACGAAAATAGAAAACATAATGAAACATAAATAAACAATGGGAAATAAAAATTTTAATTAAATTTGGATTTTAACAGAAAGAAAAACTAAATTAAAACTACCAATTAGTCAAATTGAAACAAAGTAAGGCGAAATAGAAAAAAAAAATCAAATAACTAAAGATAAGAATGAAATAGGCACAAGTTTCAATGCACTTAAAGGAGAAGATGAGGCTCTCCAGACTGGCAGCAGAACTGTGGTCTTTTTGCATAGCTTGTTAGATTGTGTCTTTAGTTCTTTGGGGTCTTTTTTAATGTTCATATTCTTGATGCAACTCATCAGTGATCCCAGAGGTCACTTCTTGGTCGTATGTTCTTTGCCTATCTTCCTTCCAAAAAATAATGATCAATGCAGCTTAAGACTGGCAGAATCTGCACCAGTACTTCACTGTAGGAAGATCAAGTTCATTTAAGATGTTGGTCAGTGGCTAGAATGCATTTCATTCCTTTATGAGTCTCAATGATGTTGATGATGGTGGCAGCTGGATAAAAAAAAATGGTGGTACTTCTGTCAGACTACTTCCTGAAAGATTGATAAAATATTGGAGGACCTCAATAAGCTCTTAACTATCCACCCACTCTGCAGCTGAGCACAGAAAAGTTTAAGTTTCATGATTCAGTAGTTCCACCTAAGATTTCCCATATTGTGGATCAATGTGTTTTCTTATCAGTTGGACACTCCATGTATAAATATTGTTTTTATCTGACAGAATTGCAAATCCAGCTGATAAATACAACTAGTGCTTCAATTTGAAGACTACCTGGCTCATGCATTCTAAGCCTACTTGACGTCAAAGCCAAAGGTGCTAGTTGGCTATGGCTAGTGCTTGTTCTTCTGTTCTATAACAACAGACTCATACAAATACACTGAGTAAAAATGACGTCCTTTCCCCATTTCGCATCTGTATAAATGTCTATTGTCCATTAAAAAGTAAGTGGGGTAGAGTTTTTATTTTTTCTTGATGGGGCTTTCTAGTATTTGCTTTCACAATTAATGTTTCACTCTAAATGTTTCACCCCTGCAACATTTCTGATGCAGATATTACTGAATAAATATCAATAACCTGTGATTTTAATAAGTTTATGAAAAGTTTATACAAAGTGTATCAAAGATTAGTTCATTGTGAATTTTAATTCATGATCTTCTTGAAAGTAAAACTTATCCTGATGTCAAACTCAGTTTGTGGATATCAATATTGGTCAAATTTTAGATCAAGTAAAAACTATTGTTTTGGATCATAAAGAACTTTTGAGACGAATCTCAAACTGTACACTGATGAGCCAAAGATACCATGAGACTTGTTTAAGTTCAGAACAATTTCACATTAAACAAAACAATGTATCAAAAAGGATAAGATAGGCAACTTTTGTCGTAGAAACTATCTCTGCATGAAATGATTTTTCCACATTTTTCCAGCAAGGACGATGTTGAGTTACTTCTACAGTTATGAACATACACAGACCATCGGTTATCAGGCACTTTTCACCTGACCATAACATAAATACAATATCCACAGAACAAATAGGTCACTATAGCACAAAAAATGTATGTATATGATCAACACCATGCTTCTCTCTGGTGTATCGACCTCCTATACTATTTTCGATAACACCATAATAAACTATAGAACGTGAATAATGCTACTTTACATAACTGCCTGCATAATCACAAATATAAGAAATATACATCGGGGTTATTAACACAATAAGCTGAACAACACACATCCAAGACAGGTACTGTCATCACGCATGATCACAGATTTTTTTTAAATTGTTATAAATGTAATGAAAATAGAACGAAAGTCTAACTACTAAACAGTTTTATTTGAAAAAGTAAAAGATGTCAACCGTTTATCATTTGACCACTGGTTATTTGTTCTTGAGATTTAAACAATGAGAAAACGAGCATGCTCACCATTGAAACACAATGGAAGATGATCGTCTAACTGAACTGGAAGCTCTAAGTGCCTTTCCATTAACATATGCGAAAGAGCTGAACCTTAAGGCATCTGAATTCATCAAAGAGGACCCTCTGTAGTCTGCAGCAACAGGGGCTGTGGATCTGCAAGTTACAGTTCACTAATTTTCCATTCCAATTTTAGAACCAGTGGCTAGCATTATCAGGAGAAATGTGTAAAACCTCACCAATGCCTGCCATTTCCTATCGAAATAAAGGTGGTAGTAACAAACAACAGAATGTTGTAGCCTAATCAATAGATGCAGTACCAGTACCACCAGACAAGGAGATGTATTAAGGCACCTAAAAGATGAACACAAGCTTTCTAATCCGTGTACTATGTTCCCACACCTTTAAATGACTATCATGGAGCAAAAGAAGGAAGGACAAACCCTCAAAGGATCCTAACCAATGATTGTAGAAGTCCTCCTCCAGAAGAAATTTCCTCATTAGCTCTGTAGACGATTTCCCCTAACAGGTTGTGGACTGCTATCAGATATTGTCAGGCTAAGAAAGCAGAATGGACTGAGGCCTTGTTTCTGATGAAGATCAAATACTGAAGTAAAACGCATCATTTTGGAAAATTAACAACTCCATGTGGAGAACTGCCACTTCTAGAAACAGGCAACATATCTCTTGAGAAAGGAACAAAGCTAGAAGGGACTTTCCAAAAGAACATGCCAAAAGCCATCGATCTTTCGAGAGCCTTGATAACCTTCTGTCATTTCTCTAGAAGCACACTATATATATTGTAACATTTACATTTTGGTTTGCATTATTCTTCCTTTTTTTGAGGATAATATGCTTTCAAACGAGACTAATTTGGATTTGTAAATGTTTTAATATTGTATTTTCAATCTTCAGTTGCCAAGTGATTAAATCTAGTAATATATTTCTCACTTTATCTTTATTCGGCTATAATATGTTAGAGTTTTGATGGTGCAATAACATCCAGCTACTGTAATTTTCTTTCATGATCATTCTGAGTTTTATAAACTGTATAATCAGTTGCATTCCAGTTTACTTTGAGTTCTATTTATTTTGAATACTTTATTTTTTATAGATTATACTTTTTTTTTAATTTAGACATTTATATCGTTCAATTCTGATTTGAGCAGTATAAAAGTATGAGTCATGATAAAACAATTATTGATAGAATTTGTGAGTCTCTTACAGTGGAAGACTGATTACTGAGTTATCAAGTTTGTTAATCAGCTGGTTATGTTTTATAAATATTCAGTTTATCGTTCAATGAAGAAATAGAGAAAAGGTGCTGTACACACGAGAAAAGTTAGTAAGCAAGTGAAACTGTTTTATTGGTATCTTACGATAGCGGAAGTCACGTGACGCTAGTAACACGTCATGA
>NW_013671177.1:25004-38029 GCF_000517525.1 Limulus polyphemus
TTAACGTAGGTTTCATATTCGAGAGCTCTGGCCATTGCATTCTGCATGGTAGAGGGGTGTGCTTGTTTCACTTGTATCTTAAGTTGTGGACTGTCCAAGGCATCTACGAACTGATCCCTCAGCAACAACTTGAGGAGATCAGGTGGTGCAGTTGGGTAGGCCTTGTGTGCCATACTTTCCAAGTCCTGTGCCAGCTCTTGCAGGCTCTCCTCTTTAGCACGAACTCTAGTCCTAAACCTAGCCCTGTAGACTTCTGACTGGTTTTGGGTTCCATACCTGAGTTCTAGAGCAGCTACCAGTGCTCTAAAGTTGTACCTGTCGTCTACTGACAACTGTCCAAGTATTTCCAGTGGTTTCCAGGTACACTGCTTTTTGCTCCTCTGTCCATCCATTCATCTCTACCAGGAGCTCAAATTGTGCTCTACATGCTTCCCACAGTGGCTTCCCATCGCATTCCTGTGGCTTCCTTCATACTAGATCACCACTATTGCTGACATTCATATCTGGGATGTGACTTCTAACAGGACTGAAGATGTTTGCATTAGGGTTTAGCTGAGGGGTCTGGAAGGGGCTTCCCGTTGTCTGAGGCTGATTAGGTCAATGACTAGTATATCCTCCTTGTGTAAAAAACAGTAAATCATTCTTTAATGTATTTAATTCAATTTGAAATTTACTAATGTTTTCAATTTGTACTTTTTGCCACTGTTGTTGACTTTCCTGTAGTTGCTGCTGACTTTCCTGCAACTGTTGGAGACTTTCTTCCTGTTTCCTTTCTTGGTGCAGTTGCCACTGCTGTAATCTCTCTTCTTGTTTATTTTCTTTATCCTCCAACAACTGCTGTAATCTCTCTTCTTGTTTCTTATCTTTTTCCTCCAACAACTTCTGTAATCTCTCTTGTTTATTTTGCTGTTCGAGCTGCCACTGTTGCAAATTTCTTGCCACTGCTATTGTCTCTCTTCTTGTTTATTTTCTCGTTCTTCTTGTTTCTTTTCTTTTTCCTCCAACAACTGCTCTAATCTCTCTTGTTTATTTTGCTGTTTCCTTTGTTTTGTGGTTAAAGTGCTCTATTTGCAATCTGTGGGTCGCGGGTTCGAATCCCCGTCATACCAAACATGCTCGCCCTTTTAGCCGTAGGGGTGTTATAATGTTGCGGTCAATCCCGCTATTCGTTGGTAAAAGAGTAGCCCAAGAGTTGGCCATTGGTGATGACTAGCTGCCTACTCTCTAGTCTTACACTGCTAAATTAGGGATGGCTAGCGCAGATAGCCCTCGTGTAGCTTTGCACGAAATCCATAACAAACACAAACAAACATCCTTTGTTTTGTGGAGTGTTTTTTTGTTAAACGTGTCTTGTCTGTGTGTTTTAAGTTCGTTAATATTTTGTGTAACTAATATATAGGAAATTCTGTGATGCAAATAGTGAATGCTAAATTTGGGAAGCTTTTTAGAATGCAATGTCTGATGGATTACATGATTAGAAAAACAGTTCATGTAATTCCCACTGTGTTTCCTGTGAATTTTAGTGCTGAAGATTTGGGGGATTCGTGTGATGTTAACATATTAAAAATTATGGTGTAGTTATTCTCAACTTCTTGATCTTGGTTGAGTTATCATGCAGTTAGAATAATGATTAATAATAAGATCAATGACTGAAAGGAAGTGGTGTTCCTTGCTTTTTTGAGTTATCAGGTGGTATTTCATTTTGTCAGTCGATTATCATAAACTTACAATGATTTGTTGATCACAAAATTAAAGGGAGTGAAAAGTCATTGCAACGATTATATTCTGAGCTACCAGGAAGAGTTTAATTGAGAGAGATATGTATATCTGGTGATATCTGCTTGATTTTCACGAATTAGCTGGTATTAGTAGGTACGATGCCTATCATATCATCAGCTTGTTCAGTTGAGGATGGTTGCTAGGAATTTGTAAACTCAACTGAAAGAGCTTTGCGACTTTTACTTTTCGTTCTGCAGCCCCATCATATGACACTGTCCATAATGTAATAAGAGGTGGCTAAAGAGGATGAGGACTGGTTCAGAAGAAATGGGTGGTCTCAGGAACAGGAAATAGAACACCTGATTCTGAGCTTGGATAGTTTAGCTTTTGATACTGTCAAGCTTCTGTCAGAAGCATAGCTATGGTACTGGGACATGGTCAGCAAAATTGTCTCTCAGTGAATTTGGGTACTCCAGCAAAGAACTGTTGGTTCTCCTCGCCAGATAATAGTTCTGAATACAATATACAATATAGCATAACATTAAAGGACAACAAGGAACCCTTTGGTCTATTTAGGCCATCCCATCCATTAAATCAAATAAAATACTAAAAACTCAAATCTAGCTCTTATCATTTAAATATTTATAAAGCTTCCCCTTAAACTCACTTAAATTGACTGTATCTACCACATCTGAAGGCAACTCATTCCAAAAGCCAACCACTCTGTCAGAAAAATAAAGCTGTCCAATATTCTTACCATACTCACCATTAAATACGAGAAAAGATGATGCATCACTACTATCAATTCTCTTAATAATCTTAAACACCCCAATCATACCTCCTCTAACTCTTCCTCTTTAAAGAGAAAACAAGTCCAAAAATTTTAACCTATCCTTGAATGACAACCTTTCCATCCCAGATATCATCCAAGTAGTTCTTCTCTGAATCCTTTCCAACAATTCAAGTGTGACCTAACCAATGACCTGTACAATGACATTAATAAACCAGAATGCTCATGTTTGATGGAAAATGGTGCTCTCTGTTGCAAAGATACCACAATGTCCACAAATCTAACTAGAGTGATTGAAAACTGTAATGGACAATGCCCATCAATTTGTGTACCGGAGACTAGGAATGCCTATTATCCATTGACTTTTGAGATCCAGTGAGGAATGTGAAAAAAACAGCAGTTTATGTGATTTTTATCATAAATTTTAGACTTATTGGTGTCTAATGCTTGAACAGCTTTCGGCATTTAAACTATAACTTTAAAGTATTATACTGCATATATGAATAGTATTTTAGAGAATCCTTTCTACCTTATCTCCTTATCAGTTTGGAAGACAAAAGATAGATTTATGCTAGATATACACGACTGTTTGAGTTTCAGTTTAATGCAAGTGTTATGATTTAGATAGTTTATATAGCGTGAGTGTTAAATTTAGTTATTTTTAGAAGTGACAGTTTATCCCAAGTTTGTTTACATAATTGCTTATGAATCATATGTTGTTTAGTTCAATAGTTATAAATTGGTTATTATTATATAACTGCATCATGTTACGAGAACCTTCTGAGTTTTTCTTGTTGTTTTAATTGATTATTGTTGCATCATAATATCTAGTAGTATGTGAAATGTTTTAGACCTCTGTTGGAGTATAAATACACGTCGAAATGTAGTTTGAAAGCTAGATCTAGACTGCATGACTGTGAGCTTAGCCATAAAGAGCATAGGGGCGATTTTTAAAGCGAAATTATCACATGTTGTATTGTAATAACAGTGTAGAGAATAATAATTCATCTTGTCAATTATATTCTAATGTAAATGAATCAGCCTGTGTGGACTTTGACAAAAAAGAAGATAATTATTTAAAGCTCTGGATACAAGAGTGATAACCAACAGTGTCACAAACATTTCTGTATACGTTTACTTGTTTTAATATATTATTTTAAAACAAGTGGACTGTGTTCTGTTTGTTTATTGTTGAAATTTATCACCAACAAGTCACAGACACCTACTGTAAAGAATCCAGCCCAAGCATAAAGCCTGACAGTGATGAGCCACCCAGGGTATACAATGGTAGAAGTAGATGTAAGCAACAGTAGAAAATAGGCCTATATTCACATAGCTTTAGTGGTAGTAAATATAGTGTATAGGCCACAACCACACTATATAACCATGTCGACTAACTTTGATAAGTGGGTATAGAGGGGCGATGGACTTGGGCTCAAAAATAGCAATGTACGAGAATTTTTTAAACACCAACAAGATCTCAAGAGAGAAGTGCATCAACAGAAGAGAGAGGCGGAGAGGCAGAAAGAGAGGAAGAAAAGGTGAGAGAGGAGAGACTGTAAATAGAATAAGAGCACAAATTGAGATTGTCAAGCTCACCAAACAGAAAAAATTAAGAACCCAGGAATAACAATGGGATCAGGGCCAGCTAACTCAAGCTGCCCAAATTTGATAAACATAAAGACGACATGGATGCTTTCCTGAAGAGGTATGAAAGATTCATCCAAAGTCAGAACTGGGACACAGGCAACTGAACAGTTTGTCTCAGCATCTTTCTCACAGGAATAGGCCTAAAAGTGTATAGGGCATGTCTTGCTGAAATGTTATGAACTTACTGAGTAAGATTTTTGCAGGAAGTAGAGAGAAGTCAAACCTGACACTGGAGAAATTATATTTCAGTTTATGGCACATCTATGGTGATACTTCTCAAGGTGGACTGACATGGCTAACTGTGAAGATAGTTATGAAGGATTGGCAGATCTATTAATACGTGAACAGTTCATGATCATGTTCTCCACTGAAATGTCATTGTTCCTAAAAGAGAGAGCAACAAAAGAATGGACGAAATGATCAAATTGGCAGAACAGTATATGGAGAGAGTATAACTGGCAAGTCCAAGAATAACCAGTCAAAGTCAAAACCAAGGGTGGCTGACCAGAGGCAGAATGCCACCAAAGATGAAAAAAGTTAACAGACAAAATAGGAGAAGAGATGCTATGCTTATTATAAAATGGGACACATTACAAGTGGGTGCAAGTCTGTTACCAACAAGCAACAGCAGAAACATCAACATAAAGCAGCTGGAGCTACCTACAAATATGATACTGGCAATAAACAAGAAAAGAGTGACTGTCACCATGAATGCTGCTTCCAGAAGAAACAGAATGAAGACAACTTGTCAGATTCACCACAAGAAGAAAGTGTTATCATCATGATTGAACAGTGCATGATTGATGGTCAGCTCAAGTTAGCAAATGAATCAATGGTGTTAGTGGTTATCAGAGCATGTGACAAACATCAAAAAGAGCCAACAAATCACAACATGCCAGTAGGTGAAGGCTAAGTTGGGGACAAGAAAGTGAAAGTCATACGAGATACTGGGTGCACCAGTGTAGTAGTGAGAAGCATTCTAGTATCTGATGACCAGATGACAGGCAAGGTACATCTCTATATGCTGATTGATGGGACAGAGAGAGAAAGTTTCCCATAGCAAGAATAAATGTGGACATTCCATTCTATGTGGAAGACCTTAAGGCCATGTATGTGAATGCAGTCATCTATGACTTAGTGATTGACAATATACGAGGCAGTAGAAGTTTGGAGGAACCAGACAGAAATGTGAATGATGAGGCATTTGTAGTCCCCACAACAGCTCAGGAAAAGAAAAGCAAGCAAGACATCAAATCCCTGCAAGTCTCAAAAGGTGACATCCCGAATGTAGATCTACAGGAACTGAAGGTAGCATAGAATAAAGACCCTATAAAACGTACAAAGATGTCAAGAACTGGCTGGAATGCAGAAGAAAGAGCTACAAGATCTACTCTGCTAGTATGCAGATGTCTTTACAGATAAACCAGGCAAAACAGACCTTGTGCATCACAAAGGCGAGACCATGATCAAGTATCCAGTCAAGGTGAAGTCCTGACCAAGCAATTACTGTTAGAAGCTGGAATTATTGAGCCTTCCAATTCAGCTTACTGTTCACCAGTGGTAAGAAGATGGATGGCTCAGACTGCTTCTGCATAGATTTCTGGAAGCTGAACCTCATTAAGAAGTTTGACTCCAAACCTATGGGCAACCCAGAGGCTATCATGGCAAAACTAGATTGGGTCAAGTTATTTACCAAGATCACACTCAGTAAAGGTTATTGGCAGATCCTGATGAAGACAGGATCTAAGGAGAAAACAGCCTTTGTGACATAAAATGGATGCTACCAGTTCAAGAGAATGCTGTTTGGATTAATCAACTTAGCAGGAACATTCAACCACATGATGAGAAAGCTGTTGCACAAAACCACCAACATTGAGCATTATGTGGACGACATTCTGACCTACACAGCTAGGTAGGAAGGCCACCTGATGATACTAAGAGAGCTGTTCAGAAGAGTAATGGCAGCAGGTCTGACCCTCAGACCTTCTAAGTGCTGCATTGTTTGGACACAAGGTGAGCAACAGACAAATAACCATGGAAAAGGAGAATCTAACCAACATACAAGTTGCAACAGCTCTGATGACCAAGCTAGATATTTCCTAGGGTTAGTGGGATACTATAGGAAGTTCATCCCAAAATATGCTGAAGTTATTGCACCACTGACTGACCTGACCAAGAAAAGCCAACCTAACAAGGTGAAATGGGAACAGTCATAGCAGATGGCATTCCAGATATTGAAGAACATGCTAGGAAGTTTGCCAATCCCTAGAATGCCAGATTTCAACAAACTGTTCATCACTCAGGCCAATGCATCACATGTTGGAATTAGGGCAGTACTCCTGTAAGAACATAAAGACAGACTGTTTACAGTAATGTATGTCAGTAAAAAACTCTTTTAGTAGTGAGAAGAACTACTCTGTGATTAAACATGAGTGTCTGGCCGACATATTTTCTATCCAAAAATTCGAGAACTACCTCTATGGGAAGGAATTCATCATCCATACAGACCATCAGCCACTTCCATACATCCATAGGTGCAAAATCAACAGTGTGAGGATCATAAGGTGGGTGTTGTACCTCAAGAACCACTGGTTCCACATTGAGGCCATCATGGGAACTGCAAATGTGGGTGTGGATTGTATGAGTAGACTATGTGCATGAGCAGAAAACAGTCTTTGGATATAGTATAAAAATATTGTAAATATTTTTCTTAAGGAGAGCTTATTGTTAGGTATACATGACTGTTTCCAGTGTTATGATTTAAATAGTTTATATAGCACAAGTGTTAAATTTACTTATTTATAGAAGCAACAGTTTATCACAAATTTGTTTACATAATTGTTTATGAATCATATATTGTGTAGTTCAATAGTTATAAACGTTGTGTCATGTTACTCGAACAATTCTGGATTTTTATTATTGTTTTAATTGAGTATTATTGCATCATAAATTCTAGTTGTGTATAGAACGTTCTAGACCTCTGTCAGGGTATAAATATGACTCAAAAATGCAGTTTGAAAGCTAGATCTGGACTGCTTGATTGTGAGCTTAGCCATGAAGAGCATATAATGGCGATTTTTAAAGAGAATTTGTCACAGATTGTACTGTAATAACAGAGAAGAGAAGAATAATTCATCTTGTCAGTCGGGTTCTAAAGTAATTGAATCGCCCCCCCCCCCAGTGGCACAGCGGTATGTCTGCAGACTTACAACGCTAAAAACGGGTTTCGATACTCGTGGCGGGCAGAGCACAGATAGCCCATTGTGTAGCTTTGTGCTTAATTCTAAACAAACAAAGAAACAAGTAATTGAACCATCCTGTGTGGACTTTGACGAAAACGAGATAATTATTTAAAACTCTGGAAACAACTGTGGTCACCAACAGTTACAATGGTGATTTTAAAGTGAAATTATCACAGATTGTATTGTACTAACAGGGCAGGAAGCATAATTCGTCTTGTCAAATCGTTTTATAAAGTAACTGAACCAGCCTGTGCGGTCTTTGATTTAAAAAAAAAAAGAGAGAGACCATTATTTAAAGCTCTGGATACAACTGTAATAACTTACAGTGTAAAGAATGTTTGTATTTACGTTTTACTTGTTTTAATATATTATTTTAAAACAAATGACCTGTGTGCTATTTGTTTATTCTTGAAATTTATCGCCAACAAATCACAGACACTTACTGTAAATAATCCGATCCATACATGAAGCCTAGCATTCAGAAATGTTCTTTTTATATGACTCTGATTTTTAATCCGAAATATACGAATGATGAGGATTGTGAGAAAATTTCAGATTGCGTGATTTTTATCATAAATTTTAGGTCATATGCTCCATTTTTTGAGATTTATAACATATTTCTACTGTGAAATGTTAATTATGCTTCAAATGTTTTACTTCCAACAGATGGCACAATTTTACTATGGCGAAATATGGTAAATGAACATAAGCACAGGAAGGGATTCACATATTTAAAATTAATTCCTGTCTGCAGAAAATAAAAACTGCTATTGTCACGAGACTCAAGAAATGAGTAAATTATCAGATTCGTTAAACGTTGAAGACTCGTGTCTTAATTTAACAGAGGTAAGAACTTACACTCGAAGCTAGAGTCAGAGGTGTTGTGCCGTAAAATCTAATCTCCCGTCCAATTTCTAAATCGTAACCGGGGGATGAGATTTCGCAGCTTTAATAAGCTGGGGAATTCTATCCCCCGTCTAGATTACATCCCATTGTATTCTTTACTAAATATTTTTTGCTAACTTTGTTCATTTCACTTTTTATTTTAAACAAACATATTTCGTAAGTGTTATTTCATGTAATATAAACGGCCTACTTCTCTGTATTACCAATAATTATTTATTACTTTTCATATTTATAAGCCTACCTGAACAAATGATTTATACTAATAGTAATAATATTAACTAATTACAGCTTTCAGTTTAGTATTAGTAAACTAAAAGCATGCAAAATGTAACATTTTCGTTGGTTAAAACTTTTTTTAATTAAAAATAAAATGAAAGTATCAACTCGTTATTTAATTTTATGTAACAGAATGAGTAGAAAGAAGTTCTTATAAAAATATCGCCCAAAAAGTAAAAGTAAAAATTTGTAACTTACGTAAGAGATTTAGTTGTTGATACTATAGTAGTACTTGGCTTACTAATTTGTATTGTTAGTATTACTATTAATATTTTGAACAGGGAATTTATAGCTTAGAATTCATTAGTTTATGGTTTTATCATCATATGTTATGACTTTTAATTCTATACCTTCGTGGCTAGTTCTATTAATTAATGTGTGTTATTAAGAAGCATTAACAGTAACACTCCAAATTAGAAACTTCCTGAACCTAAGACTTTGGTGTAAAGAGTAAAGTTATCTTTGATTTTGACTTTTCATTTTAACATGTTATTTTTAGTCTTTACTATTCTTTTGTTTATTTCATAATCTTATGTCTTTGTACATTCGTTGCAAGTCAAAACTTAACTACTCTTAGCTAAAAGTAAATATAAAATTTAAAATTGTACTTTTTAAGTACATTAATTAAACAGTTAATTTATAATTGTGCATTGCTTTGTAATATATACTTGTATGTCTGCAGTTGAGTCTGTCTTAATTCATTTTTTGCACTTATTTTTGTTTCATTGCAAATTTAACTTTTAAGATGCTTATACTAAGTTATAGTTATATGGAAAGACTGAAACAGGTATTTGTAGACTGCATACCACAACACATTCAGACTGTTATGAATGTGCTGACATGATACTGTTGCAATTTGTATATTTTTGGCATTTTAATTTGTTTTTTAGCTAGAGGTAGCTCTGTATTTCAATGAAAGTGATAAAATTGGAAGAGTTAACAGGCTTACAATTCCAGAAAACTGTTAACTTAAGGCTGTGACTTAAGGTCTCTACATATTTAGAATTACATTTCAAATATGAAATTGTTCTGAAGAAAGATTGATTTTCAAGATAGAGAGTAAATCAGTCAGGGTGCAAACTATCACAGTTTCCTTGAACAAGTTGACTTTAGTTAATCAATCACTTAATGTAATTTGTAATGTAGGCCTACAGCACATTTAAAGCATTACATAATGTCTAGTTTTAAGAAAAGTTAGAGAAGGAAATCAACTCATTCGTTATACTTTGCATGAACTATACTTCATATTATTTTCACCATAACTTACAACTTGACACCAAAAAAAATATGCTACAGTACTATTAACATTTATATTAATTTGTCCAGGCATATATACCTGAAAGAAGTTTCTTTGTGATTTTTTGTCATTTGAAACAATCTTTTAAACATAAATTATTTCAAGCTTTAAATGGACTGAATGAAAGTTTAATTAAACTTATATGGAGAACTAAATTAATTTATATTTTTATGATTTTTCAAATGTAAAAGGTAATAACAAAATTGATGTTTTTTAAGTAGATGTGCACTAGTTTTTAAAATTTCAGCAGAGGAATAAGTAGTGAAAGATGTTTAAAGTGACTTAAACAGCATTTTATTTTAACTGGTCTGTTTTATCTATTAAGAAAAATAAATACAATAACCATCATCAAGATATTAAGTTAATTGAAATTATCAAATTTAACAGAGTTAAACATGCTCTATCAACATACTCAGTCCAGCAACTGAGGGGTGTCATCTGTAACATCTAGACCTTAAGAAACATGTTCTGTGCATGAAATTGTTTAAACTGATAAGCATAGAAAGTAAGGGAACAAAAGGTCATCTTCTTGTTACTTATTCTCTCTCAGATAAGTTCATTCTATTGTGGTAGGTCCAGAGCAATTTTATCCTGTTTAAAGTTCCATTGAGATGACAAATAGAACATTATGTTAAACTGATATTTGAGCCACAAAGATGTTAAATGTATGATTTGTTAAAAATCCTGAAGTGATTCTTCTTTAAATACTTAATATTTTCAAAATGTGGGAAGTTCCAATTTACAGTACTGTGTATTCATTCCAAAATAGTTACACATAATTCACTCATTTTGACCATTTCTTGTAGATACTTTAATCATTTTACTATAGTTATTTGATTGAATAAAATATACGCAGGGCTTGAAATGTGTTTTGAATTCAGAATTTAGAGATTAAACAAACTTGGAGGCTGGTATTGACCACTAGCAAACTTATAAGAGGTAGTATGGATTTAAAAACTTTATCATAGAAGTATTCTGTCTGAGTAAGATACCCAATATTATGGGAAAAATTTATAAAAGATATATGTGGAAGATTAGGAATAAAACGTTAAGATTTTATTTAACATAATTGCAGAACTATATACACTCGATGTTTATAGGAAATAAGGTAAAATAACAAGCTTCTGTTTTCACAATTAAAAGTGATATGTTGATATTCTATACATTAATTGTTTGTAAAAAGCATCGTAGTAATGTTTTAGATGTTTTTTCATAAATTGTTTAAATATGTATTAAGGTTTCATGTTAAGAGTAGCCAGTGATGCCCCACTTACACAATAATCTAATAACTCACAAATTACCACTGTTAAAGAGAATTCATTTTATTTAGTTTAGTTCACTTATATGATGATGTGATTGTATAAAAATAGAAAGGCATAAAACATTGTAGATATGTTTCATTTTTATCTTGTATGCAAAACAAAAATGACAAGTAAATTTTTAAAATGGCCTCCACTCTCCCGTTTCTGCCATCTTATCCTCTCACATAATTATTTTCTGTTTATTATGATGTCAGAGAACTAAAAATTACACAAACAGAAAAAAGCAAAATGATCAAATTAAAAAAGGTATTTTTAAAGGGACAAAAAGGAGCTTATTAGCCCATCAAGGATGTCCCTTCTGGCTCCCAACTATATCCACTCCTTACTACTCATATATTCATTCAATCTTTTCTCGAACTCAATTAAAGTTTCTGCCTCCACCACCCTTGAAAGCAGCTCATTCCAAAAGCCAACCATCCTGTTTGAAAAGTAATACTGTCTAAACTGCAGACAATTTCTATGCTGCTAAAAATTTGAATTTTTTTTTCCTCTCCAGAAAAAAACAAGTTTAGAGATTTGAGTCTCTCCTCTTAGGACAATCCCACCATCCTAGGTATCATCCTAGTGGCTCTTCTCTGAACCTTCTCTAACAATTCAGTGTCCTTCTTGAGGAAGGGAGCCTAAAACTATACACAGTACTCTAAATGAGGCATTACAAATGATCTATACAGTGAAACAATAATATCCCTTGTATTCAGTGTTTCTATAGATACTTCCCAAAATCCTATTAGCCCTATTGCTAGCTACAATACACTGTTTAGATGACTTAAGTAATTTTTCAATTACAACACCAAGAGTATTTTCTTCAACCACAGTATTTAATGTATTCCTATTTAAATTGTAACAATTATTTAAATTGTGAAAACTTAAATGCATCACCTTACTTTTTGGATAGTTAAACATCATCTGTCATGTATTGGCCCAATGCATCAAATGATCTAAATCTCCCTGTAAGTCTTTAGCATCTTTGATACAGTTAGCTACACCAAAAATTTTAATGTCATCTGCAAACTTCAAAATTTTGTTAGTCTTTCCAGAATCAATATCATTAATATAAATCACAAACAGCAGATGACCCAGCACAGAGCCGTGAGGCACACTACTTGTAACTGTGATCCAGTCGTATCTAACTCCATATATTACTACTCTCTGCTTTCTACTCTCCAGCCAATTTTCTATCCAATTTAATAACATTTCTCCCACACCCACATATTTAATTTTTGTAACAAGTCTGTTGTGAGGCATCTTATCAACCACTTTCTGAAAATCAAGGTAAACCAAATCCAGAGTATTTCCTTCATCAACTCTTGCAGTAACATCCTCAAAGAATGTAAGAAGATTTGTTAAACAAGACTTTCCCTCAGTGAAACCATGCTTGCTCTTTGACACTATATCAAACTGTTTTCAGTGACTGCAATGCATCTTTAATCACACTCTCCAAAACCTTTCCAACTACTGATGTAAGACTAACTGGCCTATAATTGCCTGGACAATTTATCACCTCCTTTAAATATTGGACTAACATTAGCCAACTTCCAATCTTCTAATATTCTTTCACTACTCAATGACCTATAAAAAATATTAGCTAGCGGTTCACAAATAAAATCTTTAAGATCCTTTAAAACCCTAGGATAAAAGTTGTCTAGTCCAGGGAATTTATCAATTTTTAGGATTCCCAACTTTACTCTTACAATTTCAGAACTTAAAATGATATCTTCTACATCAATATTTTTCCCATACATTAAGTGCTGTGGTTGAGGCATAATACTTGTATCTTCCTTTGTTAGAATTGAAGAGAACATATAATTTAATAAGTTTACCAT
>NW_013671177.1:38285-42221 GCF_000517525.1 Limulus polyphemus
TTTACTCTTACAATTTCAGAACTTAAAATGATATCTTCTACATCAATATTTTTCCCATACATTAAGTGCTGTGGTTGAGGCATAATACTTGTATCTTCCTTTGTTAGAATTGAAGAGAACATATAATTTAATAAGTTTACCATCTCATAATCTTCCAAGATCAGCTCCCCACTATCCATTTTAAGAGGCCCAATCCCCATCCTAACATTTTGCTTACCCATCATATGCCTAAAGAATTTGTTATTGTTTGATTTAACTCTCAGCCAGCCCTCTTTCATATACAGTTTTGTTCTTTTAACTTCCTTTTTAACCAGCTCTCTTGATTTCCTATAGACCACCAAGTCCTTATTATTTCCAGTAAGTTTAAATTTCTTGAATTTATTATGTTTATACCTAATATGATCTCTCAAATCTTCACTAAACCACACTGACTTATTCTGCTTCATTGCCCCTTTTTTTCTGTAGGGAATATGCATGTTCTGTATGCACATCAATTTTTCCCTTTATCTTTCTCTCCCTGTGTGAGAGTTTCCCTTTCTTTAGGGGACTTGAGTATACATAGAATCCCTCATCTCCTTGGGCCAAGCTCACGTGTGTCGTTTGCACTGAACTCTGCATGATCAATGGAACGTCTCTCAGGATTCCTTGCCCTCCCTCATTCATCTTGCTCCTTCACACCGAGTTCACCTGGTAGCTTGGCAGAACCAATACCTTGCAAGGTGTTCCCCTTCCTCCTCTTTGTCCAGATCTCCATCTTTTTATAAAAGGTTCCCCTATGGAGTGGAGTGCTTGTCTCAACTCTCTGGAGATTTCAGGTTGATGGTCACCAGACAAATCAACCCTTCATATCAATCTCTTGGAACTGTTGGTGGTTCATTGAGCTTTGGATCATTTTCTTACAGTTGTGCATGAATGTTTAGTTATGTTCCATATGGACAACTCAACTGTGGTTTCCTATATCCATCATCAGGTGGCACTCAGTCTTACCCTGTTTCCACACCTTCTCCTTCCTTTTGGGTTGCATTCCCTACAAGTCCAACTGTTGGCTTGTCATTTTCTGAATGTCATGAATCTTGATACAGATTGCCTCTCAGGGCCTGACAAGGTTCTTCCCACAGAGTGGTCCCTCAATCCTCAGGTTTTCTGGTGGCTTTGCTCTTATCTGGTCACCCCTCTCTTTGTTGATTTTGCCACTTACTACAACATCAAGCTTCTGCTTTTTTTGGGTCTCCTGTTCCACATCCATCAACTGTGGCTATAGATGCATTCAATCAGGACTGGTCCAGTATATTTTCTATGATTAGCACCTATTTGTCTCTTCCCTCTTGTTCTCTCCCTCACACAGGACACTCCTTGTCGGGTCCTTCTTGTGGCACCCTATTGGCCAGCTCAAGAATGGATTCCTCTGTTGAGCCTTTTCAAGCCCTTCCCTCCTCTTCCTCTATCCATTTTACTTTTTCATCCTTGTTCCTCCTGTCAGCTTCAATTTAATTGGTATTTTTCCAGTTTTTTTCTCTTACCTTTGCCTTTCCAAATTTTTGTTAATGAGTTTTAACCTTTTATCCCTCTGTGTATAAACCATTACAGATTTGAACAAGGCATTTTATTGTAATAAATAGTACCTATCAAATGCTGATTAAAGTTAATGCAAGTTAGTTAAATGATACTAGTCCTGGGATTTGAACAGAGGTATCTAGTACTGAATAAATTGTAGCATGGTTGATATATTACCTTCTGTACTTTCATGAATTGTTACAAAGTAAGAAATTGTTTTTGCAATGACATAAGAATTCACCATATTTTAGGGGAAAAAACAAATACCACATTAAAGTAGGGTTTTAATTGCTTGACTATAATATTGTTCTTCCATAATATACCATTCTCCAAATGCCACAATTTTGTTGTCACTTTGTTTATGACCTCAACCATTTCGTATTGGCCTTTCCATGAATGCTCCAGCTTGTGGCCTTTTTTTTGTCAGTTTCAACATGTATTAGTTTATCTGTCATGTGAGCTGATCTTCTCAATACACAATTCAATCTATTTATGAAGACTTACAGTTTTAAAATTAGTTTTATTGAGTGTATTTAATAGGAAATTGGCCAATTTGTGCAGGTAAAATCTGTTCTAGCCACCATTGAAATTCCATCCCCCTATGTATACTACTTGTTACGTCTGTATGTTTGCTCGTTAATTCTTACAAGATACAAGTCCTTTCTTTATAAAACTTGTTTATTCTTCCTCAACACAACTTTGTAATGTACTTAATTTTCACAGTTACACACACTATAGTTCACAACAATTTACTCACTTTCTATCGCGCTTAGACTTAATGTCCGTCCCCGCCAACTATAGTTCCGATCTCTGTGTCTGTTATCCTCAGTTCCCGCCAACCGTAATCGCTGTCTTTCTTTCTCTCTGCCTGCTTCGTCTCTGCTTCCGTCTGTCTCCACTACTGCTTCGACTCCATCTGTCTCTCTCACTGTCTAGCGCACTTATATACGATAATACTGCCTGTTCTAGAAACTTCTAAGACTCTCAACACGTGCTACCAGCGTCAGTTGACGCAACGCTGTCGCAACACACAAGCGAATCTTCTAGAATATTTGTCACGTGACCCCGCTGTCGTAACACACTAGCGAATCTTCTAGAATACTCGTCACGTGACCCCCTACTGTCGTAACATACTATTAGTTTAAGGCTGACAATCACTAGTTGCATTATTTTATATCTTGTGTTAGCTGAACTTCTCAATACACAGGTCAATCTTTATAAAGCCTCTTACAGTTTTGAAACTAGTTGAAATGAGTGTTTTTAATAGGAAACTGGTCAAATTGTGCAGCTAGAATGTGTTTTAGCCAATGTTGAAATTCCATCCCCCTATGTATAGTACTAGTATTAGTAGTACTAGTCTACTACTGATGATTGAAAGTGTATTTGTTTATATGCCATGTTAGATGACGTTCTCAAGATACAATTCAATCTTTATAAAGACTCTTACAGTTTATTCACTTCAAATACACATTTTACTTGGTAACATTCACAATCCAGATAATACTGTTACGACAGTGGGGGTCACGTGACGCTAGTAACACGTCATATTCTCAAACCTTCACGTCCCTTCCTGAAGTCTCGAGAGGCTACTAGATATGCGGTAGTCTTGTACATATAAACCTCCAAGAAGTGACGGCAACAATGTGTGTAATTGACAGTTGAGTTGAGCACGTGAGACATTCGTTGTGAATTATAGCATTTGTTATAACGCGACTGTGGAAATTAAGTGTATTGCAAAGTTGTATTCAGAAAGAATAAACCAGTTTTATTTAAGAAAGGACTTGTATCGCTAAAGTTCTTTTCGGAAAGAATTTTTACAGAAAATTAACTAACGACCAGAGACGTAACAAATTGGTGTCAGAAGTTGGATAGAAAAAAAAAATGGAAACGAGAAGCGGCAAATCAAACTGCAGCTTAGCAGATTTGATGGCATCAATACAAGAACAGCAAAAGAAACAAGAAGAGAAATTACAGCAGTTCTTGAAGGATAAATAAAAGAAACAAGAAGAACGAGAAGAGAAATTACAGCAGTGGTTGGAGGAAAAAAGAAACAAGAAGAGAAATTACAGCAGTGGTTGGAGGAAAAAGAAAAGAAACAAGAAGATAAATTACAGCAGTTGTTAGAGGTTCTTCTTGTTTCTTTTCTTTTTGGATTAAAGCAGTGGCAAGAAAACCTACAACAATGGCAGCTCGAACAGCAAAATAAACAAGGACATCATGACCTCGGATGCACAAACCTGGTAGAACGCAGAATAAACACAGGCAATCACCGTCCAATAAAGATCCCTCCAAGGAGAATAGCTCCAGCAGAGCGACAAGAGATAGAGAAGGTCATGGACGGTCTAAGTAAGGAAGGGATAGTTGCAAAATCAGATAGTCCCT
>NW_013671177.1:43164-62748 GCF_000517525.1 Limulus polyphemus
GTTGTATTCAGAAAGAATAAACCAGTTTTATTTAAGAAAGGGCTTGTATTGCTAAAGTTTCTTTGGAAAGAATTTTTTACGGAAAATTAACTACCGACCAGAGACGTAACAATACTAATAGACTTAGACTTAAATTAGGCCTATGCTATACAGTATTGTATAGTATAACATATTTGATGTTAGATCACTTTTCAACTTTTCCTTCATTACTAGTCTACAATCACCTAACCTTAAGGCAAGTTTTTAATGCAGAAAAATTGTTTAAATAATAATATACTGTTTAAAATATACTGTTACTGTTAGTTTTCCAGGTCAAACTCACAGTTAACACTAACTCTATGACAAATATTAGTCACCCGCATGGTGCACATTTTGATACTGAACAACAGAATCAGTAGTATATATGAAATTAAAGAAATACTCAAACATCTTGTTTAAGACACAGTTTATGACTAGGATATGGCTAGACAGATAGAATTTCAATGGTTGTCTCACCTATGTCACACACATGCGTATATATACTACCAGAACAGAATTTGGACAAGGATGAGATTTTTCAGCACAGCATAACTAGGTGCTTAAAACTTAAAAGATTTGGGGCTCTGGCCTATAGGCGTGTGAATTTTTAGTGTTTCAGTATGATATTGATCATGGTTTTCTATTCTGATTCTTCAAGACACAAACTGGTGTTTCAGGGCATGGGCCCAGTGTGCTACTGCCTAGGGATGCATCTGTTTGGAGTGTTGAAGTTGAACCTTAGCCTGTACTACCACTATGCTGTAGTAACTTTATATCAATAAGTTAACAAGAAGAAAAACTCGTGCTTTGTACACAAAACATTTTTTGCATTTGGTATTTTGTATCTGAATACACAAAGTTTGTAAAAGGTAAAGGTAGGACTGTGTTTTTAAAGTAATTATAACAGTCAAGTGAACTGCATAGACTACTCACATATGAGGTTAAGTACGTAGAGTTCTGAACAAACCTGATGGCAGTGTGGGGCATCTCACTGACTGCTAGGTTAAACATGTTCTACAATTCGTGATATCCACCAAACACCTCAAGTACAGAAGACACTGAGCCAAATGGTTGATCAAAAATGACAAATCAATTGACTTATGTAATAAGAGACACCAGATCTAGCACTGTATCAGTGCTTTCAAAACTTTGGAAAGTCATTGTGGACCACACATTTCTACTATATTATTTAACTTACCTCAACATTGATTATATAAAGACATCATTATGTTCTTTCCATAAATGCTGGGAGTCATGGTGGGCAAGAAAGAAATGATAGATGGTCCGGATCTGGCCCGTGGACTGTATTTTGCCCACCCCTGGTCTTGAGGAAGTTCAGGGGAATGTTTCCTCATTTCTCGTAATGAATTTGTCAGCTCATCCAGGGTGTGTGGATAAAGAAGATGGGAAATCCATCTCTGAAGCTGGTGCCATATGTTTTCTGTTGGGTTGAGGTCTAATTAAAACTCTGGTGTGTTCTTTCTCACAACAGTTTTTGTGACAATACATGAACAGTAGGAATGAGTAACATTTTGTCTGTTATAGTATAATCAGGTCCAATAACAGTATCATAAGATTTGAAAACAATTGCCATGACATTTTGCCAAACTTTCATTAATAGTTTTCCATGCTGGCAATATATGCCAAACATTTTGTTAAATTGTACTTTGCATTTAGTAGTTAAGTAAAAGCCAATATATAGTCAGTTTATGATCTTTGCCAACAAGACTGATACACACTGTTTACATTTTTAACACAAAAACGTTTTAATATACACACAACAATACAATTTACAATAACAGTTATTACAAAGTTATTACAAACAATGATTTATAAACAAAAGTTTCACAAACTTACAAGCAATATAAAGTCTTCTCTCTAGTTTGAAACTTTCTTGATATCTTATTAAGGGTTCATGAGGAGCAAGTTGATTACGAGTTGTTATAGGTACAATTCACTTGGTAGGGAGCTAGCTAGCCCTGTAGTTCTTGCTAATCACACTCCAATTACAGGTCGAGTTTCACTGATGACGTTGGGTAATGTTTTTGTAAAAATACTAATGTCCGATGAGAATCCACTGAAGTTAAACGATTTGTAATGTTCAAACTTTGTAAAGGTTCCTTGTCAAATATCTGAAATTTTCCGATTGGTGAGGTTTATAACAATCACAGTTATAGCTTCCGAAGTTTTATTGCACACTGACTATTGTGAACTAATGATAGACACACTCTATGGCACGTCGTTTTAGTTATATTTATAGGCTGCGGAGGCATTCTAGAAATTTCAGTTGTACATAACAGTACAAATTTAAGTAGTTACATATATTCATATATTGTTGATTCTTACTCTCGAGAATCTTCTACAACTTTGGAGAATAGGTGGGAGTTTTGCAATACATATTTAATACTATAACGTATAAGCTATGTGTGTTTCTAAACATAAATTTAATCTAACAAATGTTGATATAATAACAAATTCGTTACACTCTAAATATGGCTTAATCAGTGACCCATACAATGAACTTATAGCTTCTTTAAGACTTATATTCAATATTTTTGTAGGTAAAACCCAAAACCCTACTTTACCTAACATAAGCAACAGAACACTGCTTTGATTGTTTAACTCTTTCAGCATGGGCTCGGTCCCTGAGACCGACCTCATAACCATTTTGTGCTTGTTATAGTTTTCATGCTATAACTTTTAAACTAGTAAGCAAATGTTAACAAAATTTGGTAGATTATCAGTAAACAATACAATGCTTTAATACACAAAATATCAAAGTTTTTTATTAAGTCTTAAGGTTTGTAAAGTAATGTTTTTCTCATGTCTTATTTTTTCTTTTCACGTGTCGCCTATCTATCATGCAAAGTATTATTCCTTTTTAAGATTAAAAATACTATTATGCATCAGAAAATTTTCAAATTTCACATGCAAAATGTTTATAATGTCCAGATAGTTATTAAACATTTCTTAAGAAAAAACTTATATTTTATCTGTTATTTTCAATAATTAATCTCTCTACACGTGTTCAATAGATTTGGCTGATCTCGTAACCACCATTAAAAATTAGAAAATAAATATAAATTATGCTTCTTTCATTCTATAATGAACACAAATTATAACATGAAAACATAAATAGCTTAAATCTCATAACATTAGATATTTATATATTTTTATTATTTTGATCTTTCAGCCGTGCCTGGCTAACAATAAAGAAGTTACAGTGATGCGGCTTACATGCACTCATGTTATCATATCAAATAACAAAACTGACTTTTGGTCTGTACATAGTAACTTGTCTTGGCTGTGTTTTAGTAGACCAGTAAAATAGTCACATTTGAATTGTTATATATGTATATAGATTATTGCTATTTTGAAGTAAGTTCTTAAACGTATTTTTTTTAAAACATAGAACAGTAAATAAAGAAGTAAAGTTACGACCTTTTTACTTGGTTGCTGCTTGACGTAGGTTGCTAAGCCTTTTAAAATTTTGTATGTGGAGGATATGAAACAAATTATTTTTTTTAGGTTTTAGATATACATGTTAATAACTAAAAAATCATAAATTACTACATCAATACCATAGAATTCCACTAACTTATCAAGCTTGGTAACTAAGGTGTATTTTAGTAAGAAACAAAATATGAAATTTTGAGCAGACTAAAGACACACCCTACCTCCTTGAAATATTAGTTCAAAAAAAAGAAATGGTATCCAAGCCCATTAGAATGACTGAGAAAGCCACTAGGGGGACATTCTGAGCTTCCTATTGGTTATTCATGTCATATATAGAAGTAACTGATATAAGGGAGTGTTTCCAAAAATGGGGTGCCACTGTGTTTGATTTATTACATGAGCAATATCTTAGCAAATAGAAAAGATAAGACTTCTTTTTTTATGGTTCAGCTTGTTTAACTTTTTAATTTGTACTAAATTATAAACTTAGTATTTTGACATCACAAACATCTAATTTGAACCAGTGCTGCATTCAACATACCACGTGACACACAAAATTTGATTTTTATCTGTTTTTTTTATATTTACTTTTAAATTAAGAAATTGAATAATGTATAGTACTAAAAGTTGAATTATACTCTACAGTTTGATACCAAACTTAGTGACATAAATTCATACTATTCAAGGACTTGTAAAAAAAAAAAAAGTAGCAAATGGCTTGCATATCCAATCCTTAATCTCTTTCAAAACCTTTGGGGAAATAATATCTTGCCTTGGAGCTTTATCATTTTCTTAACTTCCCAGTTTTACTTAACAACCTCAGAATTAATTTGATCATCTTGTTCAATCTTACCATTCAGGATGAGGAATATTGATTAAATCTTCATTTGTAAAAATTGGAGAAAAAGTAGAATTTAATAACCCAGCCAACTGATAATCATCATATATAATCCCCTCTTTATCATTCTTCAAAGGTTCTTCTCCAATTGTAACATTTTGTATCCCCATAATATATTTGAAGAAATCTTTGCTGTTAATGTTTACATTTTAAGCCAATCTTTTTTTTTCCATATACCCTTTTTTATTACATAATTTCCTGTTTTCCACTTATGTATGCTGATCCATAGCAGCGAATTTAAACTTTTGAAGTTTATGTACAGTTTGTTAAAGCTCAGCTGAGCTTATTAACCCGTTCAGATTAGCACAAATTAATTCTTCACATATAGCTTAAAGGAAAATACTATGAAGATAACTTGTTACATAAATTAATAGCAAAGATATTAAATATATTTACCTTATTTCACTTGTGCCACTATTTCATCTTGTTACTCATATAAACTGTTATTTATTTGTGACATAAAACTATTAATTGATAGCTTCCAAAGGTGGGATAATTGAATTTAAACAAATTTAAAATACGCCTTGGATTGTTACACAAATCTACTAAATTTAACCATAATTGTAGCCTCAAATTAGGCAAGTTGAGGTGGTTGTATCATTTAATATCTAGTTATTCAACTTTCTTTTGGATCATGTGTAAATGTTTGATGTTATTCACAGAAAAAAATTAAAAATATCAAAATAAAAAGTTCTATGAGTACTTTTTTTTTTTTGCAACAGAGCTTTTTTTGGGGGGGGGGAGAGGGAGTATGCTTGGTAGCCTCCAAACTTGAGGCTCATTTCTCTTAGGTCTGATTGTGGCCAGCTCCCATGCCTGATGTAGTGTCAGTTTTATTATTTAGGTATCTTACATAGAGGTGATAGAACAGTGCTACATGAATATATAGTCTTTAAAGACTTATTCACATTAGTAAACTAAATGTTTTCATGCAGAAAGAGAATACTTCCTGGAAAGCTGACACAGACATGTAACCCATTAGATAAAGGTAACTTATTTTTCAATGATTTACTGATGTTTTCATGGGATAAATAAGTCATAGCATGGCTTTGATGCAACTCGTTGTAGGAATGCTTACATTATCTTTAGTAGAGTCAAATTCTCAACAGTAAACTTTGATAAATTTTGTACAATTTTCTTCATATACAGACAGAGGATCTTCAAAGACATACACCAACTCTATGTGTTCCAAGACAGTTTGTAGCAAGTAATATTATACCTTTCAAATTTCTTCTTATGTCTGTCATGAATTACATACTTTAACAGTAAATATACTGCTTCAAAAAGTATATTTAAGTTGATTTTTATTTGAAATAAACAGAACTTGACATTATATTTCTTATTAATTACTGAATGGCTTAAAAGTTAAGAGGAGGAGGATTGATCATTTCCTGAATAGTAAAGGATGTGTTTAAATTTTTACTTTTCCCAAAGGTGGGTATGCAAAATCAGCCCTTTGTTGTTCATAGGTAATGTGATCTGTTAGTTTGTTTAAAGAGATTTCTTTTAAAACATATGCTGTTGTTTTTTTGCAGGTTTATTATGGAGGTGATCTTGATTCCAGCTTTGAAACTGACAATGAAGTAGAAAGGAGAAGGTTTGAAGTAGTATTACTGTTGAGATTTGTAGTGTGTAAAGTTCTAAAGAAAAGTTGACATTCAATACCCCCCCCCCCCCAAAAAAAAAAAAAAAGAAATGTGTGCTTTAAATGTGTGTGAAAAAATTAAGCCAGTAGTAGTAGTGGTACTCCGAAATTTTGAGGGCAAATGAAATCTGTGAAAGTGTTATCTTCGAACAGTGTTGTGGATTTCAAACTCTTCCTTTGATTGTAAAAATTTAATTGAAGTTGTGTTTATTTTTATGTGAAAAGCATTAGAAAATTATAAACATGTAAAAGTTGGGGAATCGTCAGACATTTGTAGCTTAGAGGTAAGAGAACATAAAAAATATTGATTTGCTAGACATATTTTTGATTTTATATCCTAAAATCAATCAATAAAATAATTGTAAATAAACTTGAGAATTTAAATGAAAAGATATTGAATTACAAAGAAATCAGTTACATACAAATCAAACATTTTAAGGGCTAACACACTACATATTTTATGAATATAACTTTATGAAACATTAATCTATTCAGCAAAATCACTTAAACTTTCTTGTAGTATTTTCTGTGATACAGTACACTTTTTTTTGTTTGTTTCTTTGTTTATTTAAAAAATTTGTTTACCTTTTATGTGTTTATATATATATCAGTACAAAGTGAAATTTATAAGATATGTAGTAAAATGTAATGTATACTTCACAATATTGAGTAATGTTCTGGTATGTACATTTATCATTGTTATTAGATCAGATGTGGTCATTTGGTACTGTATATCATATATTGATAATAACCTAAAGTTTTTTAAGTTTGATCTTTGTTCCAATGATATTGTTCAAGCATATGATATTTGCCCCAAATGTTAATGTATCCTAGCTCTTTTATACCATAAAAAGATTAATACATTAGTTAGCCTTCACCTATATGATAAAATGTTTTGAAACTTTCATGAAACTTGAAATGCTTCTTTACATGTGTTTTTAATGCATTTTTTGTCACCATTTAGTAAAATACCTTACAAAATAAGTCATTAACTATTCAAGAAAATTTAGGAAGTTTAAAAAATTATAAATCCTCCTGGGTCAAATAATATTTTCCAACTGGTATTAAAACAGGTTAAGGATTGCGTAAGTAAATCCCTTTCGACCATTTTCTTCAAGTCTTTAAGGTAGTTGAAGATCATTGTCCAGGTAATTATAGGCTAATTAGTCTTACTTCTGTGGTGGTAAAAGTTTTGTAAAGACTGATTAAAGATGCTTTACAAAGCTACCTTACACAGTTTACAATTTTGTTGGACAATCAGCATGATTTCACATGGAGAAAATCTTGTCTCACAAATTTCTAAACATTCTCCAAAGATGTTGCTATATAATGATGGTAAAGGTTTGAATTTGGTGTACCTGGATTTTAGAATGTTTTCAACAAAGTGCCACATAAAAGACTAGTGGGTGTGGAGGATAGATTAGCTCAATGGGTTGAGGGTTGATTAGAGGAGAGGAAGCAAAAGCTACATGCTGGGACCCTTAGCCTTTTTGATATACCTTAATGAGAATGGCCAACAAATTTGTAAAGTTTACAATGATATTAACATTTAGAGCATAGTTGTGTGCCAGGAGGATGCTGTTGTTTTACAAAGAGATTTGAGTCATTTGGAAAATTAGGCAAATAAAATATTAAATGGAATTTAATCATGCTAAGTGAAAGGTAAGGCACATGGACTACCTCAGTTTAAAATATAATTACTGTATTAGTGGAAATTAACTCAGTAATGTTATGGAAGAAAAATACCTTAATGTTTGGATTGGATCAGTCTCTTAAATCATCAGGAAGCATGTTGTTGCCAATGGGAAATCAAATATGATTTTGTGTTATACTTACAGGAATAGTGATACAAGGCAAAGAAGATTTGTTTTTTCTCTTAACAGATCTCTGTTTAGGCCTCATTTGGAGTATTGTGTTTAGTCCTGGGATCCTTACTTTAAAGGTATTGAGTTGTTGGAAAGTACTCGAATCATGGCTTCTAAGATGATTCTTTGGATAGAGAGGCTGTCTTTTAAGGACAAGTCAAGATCCTTATCATTATTTTCTCTTGAGAAAATAATGTTTATAGTGCATTTTGACCAGTCAGAGGGCAACTGTCATAGAATTGTACTAGATCCAAAATGAACTGAAACATTTATCTATCCCATTAGCAATCCTTGTCTCCATGAAGAACAACTGATACAATAGCAACACTGATTGTGACAAGATACATGACTGTTATTAGATTTCTTATGCTGTTTATGGCTCATCATTTTAAGTCTAACATGAAAGAAAATAAATGAATATTAAGAGGATTTATATTACTGATGAGTAATAATCACAGAGTTTCTGTTCTTATATAAATCAACCCAAGAGAACCTTGAAATTACATTGCTCTTCTTATAATTTAATATCAACATGCTACTGATTTGCCAACCCATGGCATTCCAGGTTGAGCACAGCTAATTTACATAGATTTAATGTACTACATCCTTGCAAATTACTTAATATTTTGCATTAGAAACGTAAAAAGTATTGGAGAATTGTAACAACAATTTGTTTAATGCGGAAGTAATTAGCAAAACAGTGCTAAAAACTCTGTTCTATCAACTAAATATAATTGTTTAACCTTAGTAATTTCATTCAGAATTTTGTAAACTTTCATGTAAACAACTTGTATTGTAAAATGATTTCAGCTATAAGTTTTAAGAATTCTGATATATGTATTATCCCTCTGGTAGGACCAACGAACATGACTTAGCTGATAAGATGAAGTTAAGCCCTGCTAAGAAACCTCCAAGGCATTTCTTTACTGAAGAATGTAGTAGGTAAGCTTTAGGTTTCAAGGTAATTAAATGATTTAACCTCAAATTTATAAATTTAAGTATCTTATGATTTAACTGTGTGAAAATATATATATATATATATATATATGTTTATTTTTATTTTTTTTAATTTGGTAGTTTTACTGGTCTGCTTGACTTATACTGTGTTCCTTTGACCTGGTTTAATTACTGTAAAACAGAATGAAAATGTTCTTATACTAATATGTATTTTTATGGTCTTTTTCATGTGTTAGTTGAGCAATATTTTTGTATTTATGTGGTTCATATTCTCTGGTAGCTGGTCAGTTTTTTTAACTATTCATCGTAATGATTTATCTGAAGTTAGCAGAGGACTAAAAAAAAGTTAGTTTAGTATAGCTCTAGATTTATAGTGTTGAAATCCTACTGTTGGCTTTGAAATGTTTTGAAAAATTCCTTGAAATTATTTTCCTTATATGTGTACAAACTCTGAAATATGCTTAGTAATGTAACATAGGATGACTGTTGATAATTATTCCACTTTATTGTGTGACTGTGAAAATCCCATATCTTTCACAAGGTTCATAACATTAAAGTAGTGAAATGCTTGAACTGGAGATGGCACTTTTTTACACTAACAATATCCTAACAGAATCTTTTGAATTAGGGTTGCGAACTGTTACATATTTCATGAAACCATTCCTTGTTTGGTAACAAAATGCAGTATTCTGTTTCAAATAGGAATGTTACATGATTTGTTCTATATTTTGCTTAGGGAGCATAATTTTTTTTAAATCTTAGTCTCTGATTTGAGAAAAATGCTGAAAATTATTGAATACAAACAAAAGAGTTCTTAATTTTAGAGCTGTTCAGGTGGCAATTCTACTTTAAGTAGATGATTAACGTAATGAACTGTTGTTGGATTCTGTTTCTTAGGGAATACTGCACTCTTAATTAACTATCAAATGTGATGTCACAATGTGTTTAATTAGTGAGAGAATGAAGCTAAGAAAAGTATACAAACAGATTCTTGCTTAGCTATAGTACATTATGAACATAGGATGAAGAAGTGTGCATGAATAGAGCTATAGTAGGCCATTTTTGTTCAGAAATTGTACTGATCCATTGAACCATTATCTTAAGAATAGCTGGTGGTTAATCATAGTGTTTACTGGTCTCAGACTATAAAACCAAAGTTATTTTCACATTCTGGATTATCATGGGTTTTGATGTTCTTTATCTTTTAATATGGTTTAACTCTTTTTTTGCTTTTTCTACCAGAATTATTTTCATGATTTTCTAGCAATTATCACAATCCCTTATAAAATTTCAATTTTCTTAATTTTATGGATAATAACATGGTTTGGATTAGTTTTCAGCTAAAGAGACATAAATGTTATTGGACTGTGACACTGTTCCAATGGGGAAATCAGGATTTTCAGCAGGATGCTGGGAGCATCCACTCAGGTTCAAGGAGATAAATGGAATCTTGGAGAATTGTATCATTTGACAGATTTGAAAGTTTTAGAAGTGACGACTTATTGAGCAGTTGGCCATTTATCATTTTTTGGTTTATTTATCTAGAAGGTCATACGACTGTGTTCTGTTAATGAAAGAACATCGTAGTAACTCTTGAAAGTCGTATGAATGTATCTTCTTAATGTGACATAACCATATTAGTAATGTTTAAAGCTCTCTTGACTGTCTTCTTAGGGGTATAACCTTATAGTAGTACTTGAGGTCTCATAGGTGTGTCTTGTTAAGGATATAGCCATATATAATAAAGCTTGAAGGTCTCATGACTGTATCTTTTTTGTGTGATATAACCATCTAGTAATACTTGAAGGTCACATAACTGCATATTGTTAATGATATAACCTTATAGAAATGCTTAAAGGCCTTATTACCATATCTTGTTAATGATCTAACCTTAGTAATTTCAGAAACATTATTTACCTCTTTGTGCCACTAAGAGGTTCTACCTTGCATACAAATGTTGTAGGATATCCTACACATGCTACAGGCCTTGAAGAAACTTTGACCCCTCCACACGTCTATGAGTACTGTGCCAGCCCTTGAAATAATCTTCATAATGCTGTAGCCCTCCACCAAGAGGAGGGTGAAACAACCTCAATGCACAGTAATGCCTGTGAGCACGAACATACAATGACAGGTTCATTCTTTCCTTTACACTGCCTGTGTTCAGACATTTTTTTCTTTGTGCTTTTTGAGTTTATAGTCACTTTAATTAACTCCCTTTCTTTATTGAGTGCAACATTACTTTTTTTCCTTGTTACACTTTTATTCTGTCTACCTGATTGTAACTTCATTTTCTCTAGCCACCTCATTTCACCTTTGTGATATTTGAATTAACATATGCATAAAAAAAAAGTCCTGGGGCTCAGACATTCTTTTTTCATGCACTTTCTCCAGTTGTGTCAATAGTGACTGGAGGTACTGTATCTGTTCATGGAGTTGATGTTCCATACTTATCCCTTTAGCTCACATGTCTGGTGAGTGACAGATCTTTATTTCATCCCATATCAGGGTACTATATATATTGTGGAAATATTAAGTTACCACATTCTGACATAGCTGTGATGAATCATGGTATGACAACATGTTCACTGCTGATGTTTTTCAAACATGATTTTATTGATATTGTGCATCAGGTGGTTGGTTCCCTTCTACCTACTTCTTTTCCAGTTCAGGTCCCTCATCTTTTTCACTGCCTTCTGTGTAGCTTGCTCCACTTGGGGACAATTTTGGCCAGCTCTTCTACCTCTTTTCTCCCAGATGAGGAGCAGGTACCTCATTTTTATCTGTTTGCTATGCTCATAACTCTGGTATGTGACTTTCTGTTCCTTTTGCATGTATGTCATAATGACTCTTGGGTTGCTTTTCCTTGTGAGCCACCTTCTGTCTCACTGTCATGTTGATCTCTGTCTTCCTTGTCCTCCTCATCTTCATGACACATTTGCTATAACCTAAAGTCATGACATTTCTGTTTTTCTTGAACACCAATCTCTCTTGTCTTTTCTGTCTGTATGGGGTGCTCCTCTTTCTTTTCTGCAATCTCCTCTTCTTCATCTTATTTTTACTTCTTTGCTGCATCTCTACCATTCACTTTCTCACTGTGATACTTCATCACAACCCTGATAGTTTTGATTGGGACACCCATTCTTATTTGTTTGCCCCCTTTGGCTTTTGTTTCTTCCTGTACTATGTATATTTTGACTTGATTTCTCTGTTCTTTGGATCTCCTCAGTCTGGACACTCTTCTTTCAATTGTCAACCTCCCATCCTCCTCTCTCTCTCTCTCTCTTTACCCCTGTTCTTACTGCACCAATTTTTGTGGGTGTTCTCCATTCCTTTGTATCTTGGACTGGAGCTGCTTGCCTACAATCTTTTTTTGATCCCCTGGTTTCCCATCTCACTAGACTATAGATACTTCCATTGGGTACCAGATCTCAGAAGTTCATTGGTGCTACCTTTTCTCGTGTTCCTCATCGCAGCTACTAACCATTCCCCATTATAAAGGGTAGGCCATTGAGACTCTTTTAGTAACTCTTTCTTCTGGCCAATTCTTGGCTCTGGGACCTTTGGCACCCACCTCTTGTATACCTGCAATTGCCCTTCACAGGCAACCCTTGGATTGTGCTAGTTTGTTTTTGAGGTCTGTCTCTGCTTTTCTTAATCCACCCCTCACCTATCCTCTTTATTTCAGTCCTCTCCATCTTCGACATCATCCTAGGAGCTTTCTTGATTTTTGTGCTGGGAAGCCTCAACCACTTTTGTTGCATCCTCATGCCATGGGGTTCTTGGCTTTGCAGAGTCTATTGAAGGCTCTTCATTCTCCTTCTTTTTCTGCATGAGAGGCTCTCTTGCTTTGGGGGATTCTGACTCTTCTCCAGATATGTGTCCCCTTCACTGGGTTCTGGATGATCTGTGGCACAAGTTCTGCAATCTTTTATCTGCTCTTGTGCCTGTCTGTTCATCTTTACTTCCCTGTCTTGATCACTTCAAATGACCCAGGGTATTCCACCCCACCCCCCTCAAACCAACTTGCATCCTTACACTAATGTTTTTCTTTTTCCTTTCCATTTGGGAGGTCAGTTCTTGACACTTCAATTCTTTCTGAGATCTGCTACTTATCAACATTCTGGAGATGTCTGCAGCCTTTTGGGATTGCCATAATCTTTGGTCATGATGGTTGGGCCATCTTATTATGATCCATTCCAACACTTCTATGGTCATTTTCCTTTCCATTCGGGGGTCAGTTCTTGACGCTTCCATTCTTTCTGGGATCTGGTACTTTTCAACTTTCTGAAGATGTCTGCAGCTTTTTGGGATTGCCATAATCTTTGATCTTGATTGTCAGGTCATTTTATTATGATCCGTTCCAACACTTCTATGATCATTTCATACATCAACCATCAGGAAGGCACCCACTGTCCATATCTATGCTTTGACTGGTTCTTGACGAAAGTGTATTCATTTTGGTGTTTGGTTGGGTTCATTAAATCATCCAACTGGCATGTTCTTTTTTTTTGAGTAAGAGTAACCGTACAATTTTTAATGTCACTTTCCATTAGATCTGGCATACCACAGCCTCTCCTTCACAGGTCATTGAAGGAAGTCTTGGAGGCTGGTATGTGGACTACACTTAACACATTTATCTCCCATTACTTACATTACTAGGCACTTTCACATGCCTCTGGTTTTCGCATCCGTCTGCTGTCCAGTCTCCCCAGAGGCTCCAGTGTGGTGAATTATTCCTATTGTTTTTTTCATTTTCAGTAATGTTTTATGATATCCGTGTCCCAGACACATTTCATGACATCAGCTTGTGTGTAACCATCTTTTCATACACATCCAAAATAAAACTAGGAGGCAAAACACACCAAAAAGGAGAAAGAAGGAATTAACAACAAAAAAAAAACATCCAAATAACATGTAGAACTAAACACTACACTACTTATGTTTGATGTCATTGGATCCAGTCAAGTTGCAGGCATTGCCTCCCAGGGAATACCTACCCATAATTCATATGAAGTGGGGGAATATAAAAAATTTTAAACCCATCTGTCCCTGCTCAGTGCCCATCACTGAGACAGGGTTTTATGCAAGACTGCTTTGGCAGTATGTCTATTTAATTGACCTTGCCATTTCTGCACCTTTTACAAACAAAACAAAAATAACAGACAGTACCAGGTTTAGTCCTGCCCTTACACTTGTTGTTTTATTAGTTGTAGTAGCCCATTGAACTGTCTCTTGGTGGGGACTCATTTCCAGACTATTGTGTCTGATGAATGTAGTTCACACACACTATCTTGTGTTTTCCCCAACACATATTTCTCCCCCCATTTTTCTAATGGAGTATGGGAGAACCCTTACTCCCCCAGTCCCAAGCCACTGGCTAAAATGATATATGGAGAGCTTCCTTTGTGACTGATGCCTTCCCCTTGGTAAGAGATCAGTTGGACTCTTGCTTCATTTGATATGTGAGGCTGGTTTGTTAACTAAAAGTGTAGTACAATATCTCCCAAGCAATCCCCAATGGATATGTCCAGCTGGGACTTTGATTTGCCTTATAATGCATGTGAGGGCTCCTCCTCCATCCTCTTATCATTATAGTGTCTTCCTCATGTAAGAAGTTGAATAAGATGAAATGTCTTCAAGCCCTAGCCACACTACATATTCCACAGTTCTACCCGCATTGGTAACACGTAACCACCAACACTGTATTTTCCTGATATCCTTTGCTTTACTCTCTGACTACAAAAACTATTAGGTGAAGAGTTTTCACTGCTTGAGAAGGATGCAGTTTCATACAGGGTGCTGCTACAGTAGGCAACACTCTGGTCTTTTGGAAATCACACTACATGTGCTTTCACTTCCTGTCGATACTTCATAAAAGAGCTCATCTTTGTAATTGACTAGCACTGGCCCCTTCACCACCTTCAGTGTGAGATTCTAGCTCTTAGTGGTGCAGAGAGGTAAGTGAAGTTTCTGTAGTTAACATTTTCCTTACCTGAAAATGTATTTTAGATGGATACTTATCTCTCTCTGCACCACTTCCCATCTTTCCTCCCCCTTTTTGGTGCATTTCATTTACCTTGTCAACAGTGAGCCTATAATCATGTGCTAGTGCTCATGGGATTTACTATGCATAGAGTTTATATCACCCTCCTGTTGGTAGAAGGATACATCACTATGAAGATTGCATCATAGGCTGACACATATAAGGGTTAAGATTTCATTCAAGGTTTGTGGCAAGCATAGGAAATTTCACAGCAGTTGTGCATGAGGTAATAGCTTTTAGTGGTCCATAGAAATGAGTATTTATCTGAAATACATTTTCAGATAAGGAAAATGTTAATTTTTGAAGGTCTTACATCTTTATCTTGTAAGTGATATAACTTCATGGTAATGCTTGAAGTTCTCATGACTATGTTTTATTAATGATATAATTTTATATTAATGCTTTAAGGTATCATAACAGTATCTTGCATTCTTAAAGATATAATCTTCCAGTAATGCTTAAAAGCCTAATGATTGTGTGTTGCTAATGGTATAACCTCACTATAACCCAAAAAAATCTCAAGGATGTTTCTTGTTAATGATACAACCTTATGACAATAATTGAAGATCTCATGACTAGGCATGGGTGATGAGTGAAGTTTGTTAATTGATGAATTGTTGTGCTCATTTATTGATTACATTCAACTAATTGATTATTCTCATATTAGATTTAAAAAAAAATAACCTTATAATGCTAAAAATTGAGTATACAGAACACACACAGCTCATTGTGTAAGTTTGATTTTAACAACAAACAAACATACTGGTAATATTTCAATTACTTGGATACTCGGAATAATCGAAAATAGTGATAAACAGAAACTAATTTTGATTAGTTGATTATTTTTATGTGTTGTGACACTAATTAATTACTTCTCTCTATATGAGCTTAGTCATTTCTACTAATCTTGTAACCACCATGTAACCATGAAACTACGCATACTATAGCTCTGAATGTACAAAGCTTACTTTCATGAAACTTCTCAAGCTTTTTGAAAACATTACAAGTGTGTTGTACAAAAGAAACCAAATTTTTAGTAATGTATTTTAACTAAAGATGTGTCTGTGAATTTACAAACCCTCTACTGAGTCAGTCTTAGTAGGTGATTGTCATGCTAAGAATAAAAATACTTCTTTTTGTCTTTCAGTTTTCACATTTCATCTGGACAACCTCCAGAGCCTACAAATCATCCAGTGAAATCGACCATAGCAAAAGTTGAAAAATATGAAATAAAATACATTTTCTTTCTGGAATGATTGCAGATTTTAACAGACAATTACAATTAGTTGTCCTAAACATCCTCAAGCATAACAGTTGCACCTCTGCTTTCATTTAATTTTATTGTTTTATTGCTCTTTCAACTGTGTGTAACTAATGTAACAAAGCAATAAATCCCTCAGCTAGAGCTTAGTGCAAGTTATGTTAATGAATATCGAGTTACATTGAATTATATCATGAGACAGCAGCTCGCATGCATTCTTTGAGGATAAATTTTTTAAGTTCAAGTTTCTTGTCTAGCCTAAAAAGATTTTAATTTTTAGTTATGTTTGTTATAATGTATATAAAAATGAAGAAAAACCATACATAAAAACCAAAAAATTTTGTATTTACTCTAGCCTTGAGACCGTTTGCACTTAGGTGCAGTTTAGTAAGCCTATTTTTTCTTACTATATTGGTTGCCCAAAAGTAATTCATTTAGCTTTCAAATATGCATTTTAGAACAAAAAAATATATCAGACACTCAATTAGAATGTCCAAATACTTCTATAATTTACCTGCCTTTCTAACTAACCTATAAATAGTTTAAAAAATTTCTTTATTGATTGGAGCAATGTTTTTAGTCCAATCACATCAAGCTTTCATGGTAATTTATTGGCTTTTACAGCTAAAACTGAACAAGCGATTGTCAGATTTATGAAATTTAGAATTCACACTTTCTACTGGTTAAAAATATGTCCAATAACAATGTTAGAAAGAGAGAAACCTAAACATTTCTTTAAAAACAGAGGATATGTGAATGTGGGTTGAACATATATATAGCTATATCTTAGTAAAGCATAAAGATAAGAGGTAGTAATTTTATTTTATAAATTATCATTATCTGTATCATGTGTTTCTATTGGGTTGAACATTCTGAAACCCTTGTAAGGGAAGATAAATATCTATAAATGATAAGTCACAGCATTTCTAGGTAACATCACTTTTAGAGGTGCAAATTGAGAACTTTCCAACACATATTTACCTCTGCTGACACTATAGCTATTTCTCGATCTCTAGGGTTGAAAAGCTTGCTTCAGTCTTTATATACCCTGCTCGAATGCCCTTGTCAAATTCTAATTTGCAAATTTCTCCACTAACTTCAATGCACCCTCTATCTAGGTACTGTATATAAGCACCTCATTCAGATAATGTAATCACTTTTTGTTGACAAAGCACCTCATTGAGATATTGTAATCACTTTTTTCGACAGAGCATTTGGCACCATAAACAGAAGTGTTGTAATTATTCACATAATATACATTGCAACTTTGGATGTAGTTGGCTTGACTATGGTTAAATTTTTGCTTATATTTACAAATTAATTAATTAAAAAAAAAAAGACTAGTATTAATTCCCGAATTAATGTTTCTACTACGAAGGCCAGCCAGACCTCTTCTCTTCCACCTCTGCTATCTGATGTTTGTAAATGGCCAGGGGAGGGGTTACTCTCAGTTGAGGCTATTCATAATATGATCCATTGGAAGATGAAGACATACATGTAGACTGAAATGTCTCTCTCTGGGGGTTCTGAGACAGCTTTTGCAAGTGACTCGGGATCAGCTGAAGAGAATTTAGACTCAGTTTTTCCGGCTCCTTTAGGTCGGCCTCAAGAGAGGATTCTCTTGATCAGCCAACTCCAGCCCCTTTTCTTCAGTTGGTTACTTGGGTTAGTGAGGTTGGTGAAAAGGATGGCTAATGACTACTTGGTTTTTCCTCCTCCTCCTGATATTGCTGTTCATGCTGGGTGATTTGTTGCTCAGTTAAGCGATGGGATAGCTATGCCTTGTCCCCCTGTTTATCTGAACAGCATGCTTTGGCTTTAAACTGCCAGGACGAGGTATATTTAGATTCTCAATGGATAGAACCCATTTTCGAACTGTGAGGTTCTGGATTGGAACCTGTGATCAATTTGAACGGATCACAGTTTTCTCAGATTCGTCTTACTCTCACTACTGTCCTCAGATATTTATCTTCGATCCAACTTTTGTTGGAAGCCTATCAACATTCCAGAGATGTTGGAATCACAAATTGATTCAGCTCGTTTACATTCTTTTTTTATCATCATTAGCTTCTCGCCTTTCTGGTGCTAATTTAGGAGTATCTGCTTGTAGTGTTTCCCGACCTCTTCCTTTGGTTCCCATGATAGAGTCCATCCATATTTATCGAGGATCTTCGACTCGAGAAGGACCATCAGCAATGATGTCAGTGACTATCCTGTGGGCAGGGAAGCATTGGGAGTACAATTACATCACTTTCTGGACGTCTGGAGCTTTTTCACCAGGGATCCATGGGTACTTCATGATCATTCAATTTACATCACCTCCACCATTATCTTCTCAACCTGTTGCCTTTTCATCTCCAATAGATCCACGACGAGTGGAGCTTGGTTCCCAGGCCATAAGAGAATTGTTAATCAAAAAGGCAGTAGAGAGGGTCGATCCCATTCATCCGGGATTTTATTCCTGTTTATTTGTTGTACCCAAGAAGACAGGAGATTGGCATTCAATCATCGATCTGTCTTGACTCAACAAATTTTAAGATCCTCCTCACTTTACTATGGAATATTTTCTCAACCTACGATTGCACTTTGCCCCAGGGCTCTGGATGACCAAGTTCATTGTTACTGACACTTATCTTCATAGTCCCATAGTGAAATTTTCCTGGAGATTACTCAGATTTGTGTACAAAGGGTCAGGTCCTGCAATTCAAGGCTCTACCTTTTGGTCTTGCATCATCACCTTCTGCAGAGTTGTACGAGCTTTTTTCTCGTCATCTGCATTTCTTGGGTCTGTGCACACATCATTATATGGATGACTGGCTCCTTCTGGCACCATCCCATCAAGTAGCAGAACAACTCTCTCAGGTTCTCCTTTCAGAAGCCACAAAAGTGGGCTTTCTTATTAGACTGGAGAAATCTATTCTCTCATCGAAGCAATATCTCGTCCATCTGGGTGTGTTTTTCAATACTCACTTAGGTCGAGCTCAACCAACCCCTATCAGGTTACAGGCCATAGAAAGAGCTGTCAGGCTTTTACTTCTGTTTCCTTCTCCTGTTGCATGGATGGTTCTCTCTTTTTTGGGGATATGGGCATTCCTCGAACCCCTCATTCCTTTGAGTGGTCACTGCATGACCAATGAATCATGCATTCCAACCCTTTGGTAATCTTGTCTCATTACTCAGGAGCAGCATCGTCAATTGCGAATGGTGGTTGGATTGGAACAACACTACTATTGGAGTACCCATTCCACCACCTCGTCCCAAGATCCATCTGCTCACAGATGCATCTCTTCAGAGATGGGGAGCTTATCTTCAAGGATACAAGTTACCGGTTAGTATGTTTTGGAAGTTAACATTTTCCTAAACTGAAAATGTATTTCCAATAATACTTGCCTCTGCTGACATACTCCTGCCCTACCTCCCCATAAAAACAGGATTATG
>NW_013671178.1:0-837 GCF_000517525.1 Limulus polyphemus
ATGATACTGTAACAGGAGGACATCTTGGAGTTAAGAAGACATTGAATCACCTATGGCAGAGATTTTACTGGATAGGTATGAGGCAAGATGTGGAAGAATGGCGCAGGACCCGCAGTACATGTTGTGCTAAAAGGGGACCCAAACATAAGGGACGTGCTCCAATGAAATTATATCAAGTTGGCACACCAATGGAAAATGTAACCATTGACATTGCTATTCCTTTGCCCCAAACTCGTGCTAGAAACAAGTTCATTTATGTGGTGATGGATTATTTCACCAAGTGGTCTGAGGTACATGCAATACCAAATCAGGAAGTTACAACTGTAGCTTCGGCTATTAGTGATTTCTTCTTCAGGTTTGGTATGTCATACGAACTGCATTCTGATCGAGGCCGTAACTTTGAATCAGCTGTGTTCCATGAATGCTGCAAGTTGTTTGGCATATGACCAGGATAACGCCACTTCACCCACAGTCTGATGGTAGAAAAGTACAATTTTACACTGGGACAGGAATTGGCAAAGTTTTGTAATAGCCACCAAGATCACTGGGGTATCTTACTCCCTCTACTGTTGATGGGCTATAGAACAGCAGAGCATGAACCCACTGGATACACTCCAGCAAAGTTGATGCTTGGTCGGGAACTTCGGTTGCCAGTGGACCTGATAACAAAACGCCGACCTTACGAAGAGTTGCCTGAAAATGTGTCAGAGTTCGTGAAAGTGTTATCTGAAAGGATGGATGATATCCATCATCAAGTGCATTCAAATTTAAAAAAGTCTGCGGATTCCATGAAGCTATATTATGATAAGAGATCTACTGAAGTCAGCTTTGTACCAG
>NW_013671178.1:1322-5612 GCF_000517525.1 Limulus polyphemus
TGTACCAGGACAGAAAGTGTGGTTGTGTAATCCCAGGAAGGCCAAAGGGAAGTCTCCTAAATTGTCTTCTCCATGGGAAGGCCCATATGGCATAGTGGATCGTCTCTCAAACGTAACTTTTCGAATAAAATGTGGTCGGCGAGGTAAGCCAAAGGTGGTGCATGCTAACAGGCTTTGGCGTTATCATGGTCCAGGACATTTTAGTTGGAACGAAGTGAACAGTGGAACAAATGACGCTGCTGAAGATGTGTCACCTGAAAAAGAAACTCTACCCAGTTTTGAGAGGGAAAACAGTGAAGCCGTTAATGAAGTTACAACTACTAATGTGGCTGCTATCGATAATGGAACATTTCCTGATGGAGCCTATGAATCCCACGGAGACCAGTACGGAAGAAGAAACGTCCCGTAAAATTAACAGACTTTGTTGTATTTTAATTTTGTGTTTGTAAATTTTGTACATTTAATTAAGTTATTGTCAATTATCTATTGATTTAATGTAAGTGGTTAATGTTCGGGACGAACAATACTAAGGAAGGGGCAGTGTTAGGACAGCGGAAGTCACGTTTTGCGCTGGTAGCGTGCGTGAAATTTCTCGAATGATCATGAATGATCGGAGAGGCCCAATTGTATTCGACGCGGGTAATTTACGATTCTGTTTCGAGCTAGTGTGTGAAGTTATGGTTATTGTGAATCGCTGAGATTTATAGCGTGTATTATAAAAGTAGTTAAGTTTAAAGTGACGAGAAACGTACTGATCGTGAAATTACTGTGTCCTAAAAGTTTGTATCGAGGAAGAATAAGCGGGTTTAATTAAGAAAGGACTTGTTTCGCTGAAGTTCCTCGGAAAGAATTTCTACCGGTAATTAACAAACAAACAGATATGCAACAATAGTTTGCAGTTGATGAAGGCTTACAAAGTTCATCCCCGGCTGTTATACTGAGAAATATGGCCGAAGAAACTGGAATAACATTTACTAGATTGGGGGTAGCCTGGTATATATAAGATGGTCACAACGTGACGGGAACAGTGTAGTGAGTAATTGAACTGCAGAGAGAGACGTATTGTTGAAGTCGAGCGCGTGAGACGTGAATTATAGTTTGTTATAGCGCGACTGTTGAAAATAAGTGTATCGGTAAAGTTATATTCAGAAAGAAAAAATAGATATAGGGTAGTCTGGTATATATATAGGAGGGTGACAATGTGTGTGTAGGTAGTGAGTAATTGATCTGCAGTGAGAAAGTATTATTGAAGTTGAGCACGTTCGTTGTTATAGCGTTTGTTTTAGCGCGATTGTTGAAATTGAATGTATCATAAAGTTATATTCGGAAAGAATAAACCAGTTTTATTAAGTACGGACTTGTGTCGCTAGAGTTTCGTCGGAACGAAGTTACGGAAAATCAACTAACGAACAGAGACGTAACAGTATATAAGCCGGCAAATAAAGTGACGGCAAGAATATAGTTGCAGATAGAGATAATTGCAGACAAGCAGAGATAGAGAAGGACAATTGAGTCAAGCGCGGTAGTGACCGTAAGAAAAGTGAGTGAATCGTTGTGAATTAGAGCGTGTGTTTAAGTTAAAGTGACTGTGGAAATTAAGTGTATTGCAAAGTTGTATTGAGAAAGAATAAACTAGTTTTATTTAAGAAAGGACTTGTATCGCTAAAGTTTCACCCGAAAGAAATTATACGGGAAATTAACCAACGAACACAGAGACGTAACAATACAAAAGGGCAACACGGGATCTGACACATCGTTCCTATAAAGTCCGAGTAACCTTAGACCTTAGTATAAGCTTCATGCACTGCACAAATTTAAACTTATGACAGCTGAACTCAGTTTCCTTGTTTTAAGTAATTCTTTCGCAGATCGTACTATTTTAAAAGTTACTTTCCTGATTGTTAAGCTTTTTATTAACATATTAAGTTAAAAATAAAAATATTCTTTTAACTGATATAAAAACTGCACGTGTTGATTTGTTGAAAGAAATTTTAATTTAACAAGATTGTGTTTCTTGTTAACCACAAAGCTACACAATTAACTATGTGAGTTCTGGCCGCCGTAGGTATCGAAACCCATTTTTTACCGCTATTAGCCCTCATACAGATTTACTACTGAGCTATTTCACAAAAAACAAAAAAAAAATCCTTACGTTTAGTATAGTGGATACGTATACAATTAATATAGCAAATTCTGATAAACATTCACATTAAAGCTTTAAGATAAAACATTTTTGTTTTGTATTTTTTAGTGACATATTGAAAAACCAGTGGTCGGAGTGTATGCACAAGAGTTCCAAGCTGTCAATATAATTTAAATACTTTTAATGGATGTAGATATGTAATCTGTCCGTAAAGTTCTAAATATTAATCATGGCTTCTGTGACGTGAAGTTGTTACGGGTATGCGAAGCGGATGTTAGTGCTAATACTTGGAAGTTGTATAAGTTAACGATAATTTGAGAATTTTTCTCATCTTGAGGAATACACCCATTTTCAAACATTATTTTAAGTTGTGGATGGTATATTTAATTGTAATTATAATGAGTTGTTGGAATTCGTCTATAGAACTAGTAACAGTTATTTGAAAATGGGTTCAAGAATAAGGTAAGTTTTTGAGTTAATACTAATAGGTTAGTTGTATAGTTAGTTTTAACAGTACTCTCCCCCCCCCCCTTTCTTACTGATTTTAACTTTTACTAGACCACGTAACATTTGAATTGGTTGGCTTCATGATAATGGGCGTCAACTTTTTTTTTTTCTTGAGTCTTGTAAAGAAATACTTGAGTATTAACTTTTAAAAATAGTGCAGTTTTTAATAATATATATAATTTGAAAGCTCAGTTTAACCAAATAATTTGACCAAACAAATACAAAGTAAAAATAACCAAAATATGTCGATATTATTAGTTCTTATACTTTAAAGTTCAAAATAGAAAGCTGAGGGTTTGCTTCAGGATCTGATGTTAATGTTATATGTTTAAAAATTAAACTCGCAAACAGAGGCGTTGCTAGGTGCTTAAAAGATTTGGGGCTTGAGCTCATATTCTTTCTCACATCCTCCTGAGAATAATTAGGTATTTCAACATTTTGCAAAACACAAAATACAGTGATGTACAAATGTTATGCAAATTTAAACAGTCACATAGTAACTGTAAAGACTGCTAGAACTTGCAGGAATTTTCAGCATTTCTGTATGATATCAATCATGGTTTTTTATTCTGATTTTTTAAAAGCACAAAATGGATACAGGGTACCATCAAATAACATTGGGGCATGAGCCTAGTGTGCCAATGCCTCTGCCCACAAATAAAAGTGTAAACAGCAACAGCTGTCTATAGAATATGCTCAATGGCTTTAAGTTTTAACACACCAGTAACAGTAAAAATCAAAATAATTGAATCATCTGTTATTCTCTCAGAGTACTATTATGAACAAGAATAGTCTAACAAGTAGAACTTGAGATCATGTATACAACATTTGTATGTGCATTTCTTGTTGTGAAGTGCTTGAAATTTTCTGTTAAATATTTGACAATTTCACCAACTGTGTGTGAGAATGTATGACATGTTGTCTCTTGGTATTGCCAAATTATAAGTACAATAACAATTATATCAATATTTATCACACTCTTCTTTGGAAAATGTTTATTTTGCCATTCCTTGCAAGGTTGAAAATTTTACCATAGCACTTCCGTACTTCCTGTGCTACAGTAATTTCAAATCTGACATTGTATGTCATTTGTAGATAGCATATTTAATACTGGATATTCTTCAGAATTATTGAAACTGTTTACTGTCAGTTTAATACACTTTCTTTGTTAACGTTATAATCAATATTAATATCACAATTTAAGCTGTTATTGTAGATCCTTGAATCTAAACTGAATAACTTATATGTAGACTTTCAACATATTTTGATTTATTTAGTGACTGTTCAGGATGAAAACTCCAATACTAATATATTATAGACTATTATTGTTTAAGTTGAGTTTGTTTAGTGACTGTTCAGGATGAAAACTCCAATACTAATATATTATTGACTGTTATTGTTGAAGTTGAGTTTGTTTAGTGACTGTTCAGGATGAAAACACCAATACTAATATATTATTGACTATTATTGTTGAAGTTGAGTTTGTTTAATGACTGTTCAGGATGAAAACTCCAATACTAATATATTATAGATTATTATTGTTGAAGTTGAGTTTGTTTAATGACTGTTCAGGATGAAAACTCCAATACTAATATATTATAGATTATTATTGTTGAAGTTGAGTTTGTTTAATGACTGTT
>NW_013671178.1:6443-9950 GCF_000517525.1 Limulus polyphemus
TATTATCAAGTACATACTGACACAGACAAAAGGTACTCCTTTCAAGTAACACTTACTGTCAAAAAAGATTATCAAAAGATCTCGCATATTATCAAGTACATACTGACACAGACAAAAGGTACTCCTTTCAAGTAACACTTACTGTCAAAAAAGATTATCAAAAGATCTCGCATATTATCAAGTACATACTGACACAGACAAAAGGTACTCCTTTCATGTAACACTTATTGTCAAAAAAGATTATCAAAAGATCTCACATATTATCAAGTACATACTAACACAAACAAAAGGAAATGTTCTGCTACTGCATATCTTTATGTGTCAGCATGGGCAAGCTTGTGTTCAGCCATTAAAACCTAACCTGTCAAGAGGGCTGACATATTTTTAGTGCTATAAATTCTTTACAGAGTAATCCATTAGCCACAGCCACTTTATTACACAACACTGGCCAACAAGTCATTTTCCTCAGATATAATTATATCTGTTTTTGGTTTTCCTTTAGCATAACAAGTATTCATGATGAGATCGATCAAATTTGAAAGGTTATTGCCTTAATTATAATTTAAGTTGTTGCACATTTCTTTTTTCATAAGTGTGTACTGTATAAATTTAACTAAGTGTATGTTGTGTATAACGTTTATGGGAATTATACTGAAAAATGGATAAAGTTTTAATGTTGACTAGTCTAATGTGTGATTATTACCTAAATTGTGCTGATATTAACACCAGTCATATTTTGATAATTAGATGTGCTACAAGAAAACCGCAAACAGATCTGGAATCAGCATGCAAAAGTGTATTTATATGTTGATGAGAGAAAAACATTTGATTTTGTTGAACTGTGTAATTGTAAAGTATCTATTGGGTAAACTAGTAAATTCCAAAATGTCTATACGATTTAATCTTATTCAACATCCTGTGTAAAGGCTCAGAAACACATTTGATATATGGAATAAATAAAACTCTCCTTTCTTAGCTTGGTAGGTATTTCTTTCCTTCACCCCAAGGATTTAATAATATGCTTCTCCTCTTTCCCTAGTTGATTGACAATATCATCATTTTGTTAAGTAAAATTTAACTGCAGTATCTCTATCTTTTGAGATGACAAGAAAAAAATTCTAAATATTTACCTGAATGTATAGGTTTATGATGAACACAAGTAAAGAAATGTCTGTCATTTTCATGTGTGACTAAATATCTAGGAAATATAAATGGCCCATTTCTTTCACATTGAGCCGTAAACTGCATTGATCGTAAAACATTTTCTTACAAATTTACAGATGAATATGAAAGTTGGCAAAAGAAGTTGGAAGAAAAATAATAGAAATTGACTGAGTACTTTATGAAGTTATATATTCTTACTAATTTCATTAATGGTAACTTGAAACCAAAAGAGTCATCGTTACTATTTTTGTAGCTGTAATGTACTTATGTGTTTCGGTAATTGTTAACCTGTATGTCCTTGTGTGGTTAGTTGTACCTCCAAAAAATCAGGGTGAATGAGCTCCAGATAGTTTTTTAATGTATGTAGAAGGAATGTTAGTTTGGTAGTGGAACCTGTATTACTCTACTGTTCATCTAGTAGTGTTCAAAGAGTAAATTCTGTGTTGATCTATTTATCAGTGATCCTCTACCATATAACTTGGTATGAAGTTAAAGGAACTTCTCTTGTTATCCTATAGATGAAATACGTGTGCTAAGAAAGAAGTATTAAATCTTGCCTACCATTGAGCATTTTTATACATCTATAAATAACATGGCTGTCATATCTGCAGCATTTGATGACAGTAGAAATGTGTTCCAATAAACTATAACGTGCTCCATGTGTTTACATAGCTACTGTCATAGGAATGACTTATGATTTCTAATTACACAGGAAAGAAAAATCATAACTTGATGACTCCTTATGTGTGTCATTCTATGACTGTATGTAATGCCTGATGAACTTACATAAGCATGAGTCACAGGATATGTAGTCAGTAGTAATGAAATAGAAAGCCTTTGATATGACAGAAAATGAGTTTAGGGTTCCGTATCTCTACACGTATGTCAGTATGGACATTCAATCTTAATGAGTTTGGTGCACTACTACTACACAGAGCTCCAGCATTTGCTGTCGTTTTTGTACTACGGCGCCCCATTGTTTTATTTCTTCTTTTCTGGTGATAATCTTTTTTGACAATAAGTGTTACATGAAAGGAGTACCTTTTGTCTGTGTTAGTATGTACTTAATAATATGTGAGATCTTTTGATAATCTTTTTTGACAATAAGTGTTACATGAAAGGAGTACCTTTTGTCTGTGTCAGTATGTACTTGATAATATGCGAGATCTTTTGATAATCTTTTTTGACAGTAAGTGTTACTTGAAATGAGTACCTTTTGTCTGTGTTAGTATGTACTTAATAATATGTGAGATCTTCTTTTCAAATCTTTTTTGACAATAAGTGTTACATGAAAGGAGTAGACTGATATTCTTTTTCTTCTATGGATAGTAGTTTCATATGGTGTTTCTCACACTTCCAAATTGTTTTGGAGGTGAGTATCTAGGAGTAGGACTAGCATCCTAGGCTGGACACCGGGTGAGCATGTTTTGGTGTGATAGGATTTGAACCTGCAGATTGCGAGTCGAGTGCCCTAAACACCTGGCCATGCCGGGTCTTCTATGGATAGTAGTTTCATATGGTGTTTCTCACACTTCCAAATTGTTTTGGAGGTGAGTATCTAGGAGTAGGACTAGCATCCTAGGCTGGACACCGGGTGAGCATGTTTTGGTGTGACAGGATTTGACCCTGCAGATTGCGAGTCGAGTGCCCTAAACACCTGGCCATGCCGGGTCTTCTATGGATAGAAATGAAATCTTACATGTACAAATAATTTTCACTAAGAAACCAACATTGGAGGGTACTCTTCTATATAAATAAAAAAAACACTACAAAACCAATTAATTTTGTAGACTGTTGATGACAGTTTGAAATCATTTTTTTACAGCTTCTGAGGATCACTGATTTTGATAAAGTTATATGAGTATTTCTTTTTTTTACCTAGACTATGAAAGTTAAGACAAATACTACATGATGCCTATCTAAAATCAGCTTTCTTTGTTTGCAAAACATAACTAACATCAAGCTCCAAAATGTAAAATAACTAAATATTTATAATCAGTAATAATACATACCTTCATTACAGCTAGATGGAATGACAACTTCACAGTAACACTCAAAAATGTGACATGGGTTCTCTCTGAAATAGATAAAAACAAAACTTTCATGACTACTTAAGATATGGAACACTAAACAAACTCAACTTCAACAATAATAGATATTAGTATTGGAGTTTTCATCCTGAACAGTCACTAAACAAACTCAACTTCAGCAATAATAGTCTATAATATATTAGTATTGGTGTTTTCATCCTGAACAGTCACTAAACAAACTCAACTTCAGCAATAATAGTCTATAATATATTAGTATTGGTGTTTTCATCCTGAACAGTCACTAAACAAACTC